>NC_056751.1:235940866-236058366 GCF_019279795.1 Protopterus annectens
GGATTGTTGAGGCAGTTAGACAAATATGGAGCAGATAACAGATTTGCTGAATGGAAAGGAAAAGTTTATAATATGTCCAAACTATGTCTTCTTGTTAATGACGAACTACTTAAATAAATAAATTCACATGATTACAGAGGCAAACATGTACAGTTCAAGTCTGGTGTTTTTCAGACTGGGGATGAAATGGGTAATACAAAGGGAAACAATAGCAGAAAACAAAAACAGAAGATTTTTCAAATGCAATTTTAAAAAGAAGTTGTACACAGTTATAACAGGACTTTTATGTAAACAACCTTAATTAGCATTTTTTTATTATCTAAAAAGTTACAGAAAATGCCAAAAAAATCTGCTTTAATATTTCTGGGGAGTATAGATTAAACCACATGGAAAGAGGGGTACTATATGATAACGGAGATGGCTTCTTTTCTTTTTTTTCTTTTGTAGTTTTTGGAGCTTGGTTAGTTATCTGTGTGACATTTTTAATCTTTGTTTTAGTTTGTTAGTTGGGATATTTTGTAAACACCCTAATGTTTATGGATATCAGCTGGGTATGACAACCCTGTGTTTCCAAAGGTCAAACATTCCTCTTATGCTGTGCTGATGATGTCATTAAGAAGGCAGAAACATGCATGTCTACAGCTAGAGGGGTTTGGCTTTAATGGCCTGAAATTGTCCATAAACAAACTTAAAAATGAAAGTAAAACAAAAAGTCATGGACATTCAGAATTGCCATTTACCTGAAACACCAGATATCCTTAAGGGGGGATTTGCATATATCCCATGAGGCCTCTGATGCAAGAGGTTTAAGGTATCACACAGTTAGAAGTCTAGCTTTGCTAGATTTTTTTTTTGTATATAAGAAAAAGTGGAAAGAGTGGACTTTGGTTGACTTCGGTAAACTTGTGGGGGACTAAAAGACATTTGCCTTACTTCGCATAATTGTTTGGGAGGACAATGAAGGGAAGGGAAAGGAAAAGGATAACTAAGTAAAACAACTTCTGTTCTTAACAGTATTTCTACTTAATGTTTCACAATATAAAATTGCATGTTTTATAGTAAAGCATTTTAGCTACTTTTGTCTGTGATAAACACACTAAAGTAAACAGCTGCCTTTGTTCTTTTTTTTTTTTTTTTTAGTACTAAGAAATGTAGGCATTACAGTGCAAAGAGAGAAAAAGAACACTAGACAAAAACATGTTTAGGTTAACAGGCTGTAACTTTTGGGTTTTTGAGGTAGAGGGTAGGGTGCAAAAGTACACAGATCTTAACATATGTACAGCCGATACATTTTCTCTTACTTTTGAAAAAGATGAATGTCCGGATTAAGACCCTTTGCCTTAGTCTAATAACATGTTTTAACTGTAAACAAGTAAATAAGAGAACACTGAATATAATGCAAAGTTGTCACTTAGCAATAAATGTTTCAGCTTGTATTTAGAAGTCTGCAACTGAATACTACATTTTTTCTCTTACATTACCAGGGAGACAAGCTGATTACAGGGCAATAAAAAATCCAAAGCACTGCTTCTTCAAGGCTAAAAGTTAATGTTTTCTGAAAGGATACATTTTTTTTCACATCTGGGAGGGGAATAAAGATATAAAAGAACGGATACCTATCAATGTAAGTAGAAGCACAGGCAATAACATAACATGAGCCTTAGCATGGATAACCTCAACTTCTGAGTACTTAAGGCCTGTGTCTGGGACAATTGCTCCTATTACGAGATTTTAAACTTTATTATTTGAAGATGTACATAGATTTGTGTGCTTGTATTAACAGGTTCTAGAGGTGTTCCGGGGGTGCGGCTGTTTTATTTCTTTTTTGTTTGAGGGCTTTCGTTAAATAAAAAAAATGTGACAAAGGTTCCAGTGTTGATAAGAAAAAAAAAATGTATAAAGGTTCAACATGCCAAACATTAGTGGGTGCATGTATCACAAAACTTGTACATAGGCATTTGAAAAAGCTGTCATGCATAACAGGTGGGAATAATAATGTCTTGTCATAATGCCAACACTTTCCATATTATCTTGGAATGTGAATGGTTCACAATTATAGACACAAAGGACGAATATTTAATTATATTAACAAATGCAGAGTGCAAACAGCAATGGTACACGAGAACATTTGGAAAGAACTGAGCATGTGAATTTGATAAATAAAGGATTTCAGGATGGATATTCATTAGAATATCAGGGATAAGGGAAAGGGGAGTACTTATATTAATTGCTACAGGAGCACCAACAGTAATAGAAAAGGAAAAAAGATAATGGCAGATTTGTAGTAGGAGAGGGCTACTGGCAAGGGATGAGGATTATGTTGGCAGGTATTTTTATTCCAAGTAAAACTGCTACTATTGAGCTTAAAGAATTTTGGGGAGAAACAATCATCTTTCAGCAGGAACTTCCATTTGTAGGTAGAGACTGGAATTTGCTTTGCAACAATGAGGCTGCATCTGAGAGACCTAGAAGGGAAAATATAACAAAGAAGGGTAGATTTCTGAAAAAATATGAAAATAATTGGTATGGAAGATTTGAATTCAGCAGTAGGAACTCGGAGAGAATTTACACATTATTTCCCAAGGTACAATCACTGGTCTAGACTACATAGAAATTATATATCACACGATCAAGTGCATGTAATTAAGAACTTTGACATACAGTCAATAATTACCAAGATAAAAATGCTGGGTAATGAAGTAAAGGCGAGGCAGTGGCACTTCCCCACCTACCTGTTCAATGTTGTGGACCATTCTGAAAAAGTTCCATGTTTTATTTTTCAGGCTATACAATTATTGATAAAACAAAGGCTAGAGCTGTAAACTATGTACCCACACATGAATTGGTTCAGCAATACCCATATTTATGGGGACACGATTAAATAAAGTGTTTAGGAATACAGAATAAAGCGGACTCTGTTATGGCAGCTAAGGATATGTGGGAAGAGATTAAACAAAAGATAATATAAAACCTGAGAAAGTGGAAATGATTGTTTATCGATGTGGATAGCAAGATAGATGCAGTCAAGTGGGAACAGTTGATCCTTCCAAAAGAACAAGGAGATTTAAGATTACCTGATTTGATGGGATGTTTTAAAGCTATACAATTAAGGTTCTTAAACATAACACAAGCAAAAAGCTACAATTCAAAGTGGAAAGGGATGATGACGAAGGGAGGGGGGATTAAAAAAATAAGGAAAGAGTGGGATTTTAAATGCAGATCCTTAAGGAGAATTACAGCCATATAGAATATCATATTCATAAAGTATCAGAAAATAAGAACTATGCCAACACACGAATGGAGAAAGGAAATTCTGCCAGTAGGGGTGACTGCAATTAGGCATACAGAGAACAGGCAAGAGGGGGGCTGAAATTTACTGGAAGAAGCTGACAAAGGAACCAATGTGTTTGGAACAAATAATTAGAGAGGCAAAGGTAATAGAATGGGAAGAGGCCAACAAAAGGTTGGACTGCAGGATAGAGCTTGCCTTCCATATCAGTGCTTGACATCAGAGTATAGGCAAACAGAAAGGGATAGGGGAATCCAAAGTGAAATACCTGCACTGGTTGAGTTTTTAGTTGAATCTAGACAGAAGCTGCAAAGGAATTAGTAGGGCATATAAAGTATTACGTGATAACTACAGAAATTAATCAGAGGAGGTCAGAAAAGATTAGGGGGAGAGAGAGATTAGAGAAGCAATTCACAAAGAAACAATGGGAGAGCAAATGTATAGCTCCCAAATATGCAACAAAGTCTAGAAGACTTAGGATTTTTGCCTGGAAGTGTTTACATAGGTACTTTAATACCACAAGCAGACTCCCAAAGAATTTTTCCTCAGGTAGATGGCAAATATTGGAGGTATAATGAGGAAGAAAGAGGTACCTGGGAGTATATATTTTCAGAGTGTTATGAGTTGGCAGACTTTAAAAATTCCCTACAAAGTACTCAGGCAGGAATACTGGACATGCAAATGAGTGTAACAAAGGAAATATTTATTTATTTATTTTTGAGCAGGGATACAAAATCTGAATAGCCTGTATACAGTAAGGCCTTGTTAAATTTACTTCTGGGTCTGGCAAAAAAGCAATTACTAGAAAGCAGAAATCAGTCTAAGCCAAGCATACTTGAAATACTGAATATTGTAAGAGATACAAGAACAGGAAGTGGGATCTTTAGAAAAAGGTAGGAATAAATTATGTAGAAAAAAATGGAAATAGTGGGATCAATACATTTTATTTATTTATTTTATTTTTACATTTGTTAACCAGGAAATTCCAACTGGAACAGGTCCATTTACAGTGGAGGCCCTGGGAGAAAAGCTCTGAAACACTGTTACAAAAAAAAAAAAAACAAAAAAAAACAAGAGAAATAAATTTATACAGTGTTATACAAAGGTCGTTTAAATAATACAACATGGAGTTAGACATTTTGCCAGACAAACACTGAAAATATATAAAATAAATTGGAAAAAGACATTTTCCAGGAGAAACAGTCAGAAACTCCATTTAATGTGCAGGTGTATAATGATTGTGACAAAAAGAGGAGCAATCGCCCGCTATGAGAAGTAGCAACTAATAGCCAGAGTTATTGGCTGGTTTAATACTGTAGAAGGTTAATGTGAGTAGCTTGGAGGTTGGAAAAAGAAGGGGGGAGATGGGAGAGCAAAGGTCAAGTGATAAATGCAGAAAACATGTTTTGGAGGAGGAATGAGGTTTCAGAGAACACAGGAATTGAACAATTTATGTAATGTTGGATTTATTATAATGTGTAGAACAATATCCGTGATATATAATGTTTGTAAATGCAAACGTTTTAATATGGCTAGATTTGATTATTTAAATGTACATTTGCCTAAGTCACAAATGATAATTCAATAAAGGTGCTTTTTTTTTTTGAGATGGTAATGACAGTAAACGCTAAAGGTAAGCAGGAGTTTGCACAAGGGATCAAGACAGAAAAGAAAAGGATTTTACATACACAGCAGAAATAAGGAAGGAGACAGAACTGACCAAGCTGAGCAAACATGGGAGGGAGGTCACAATAAACTGGGAAAAGAAGATGCCATGCTGTCACTGAGGCAGAGCAGAAAAGAATAACACCAGACAGATACCAGCGAGTGAGGAAGCTCATGGGGGCAACTGGCTTCTCTTATGAAGAATAAAGCATAAGAACAGAAACTACCTTCAACAGTCCTCGGTAATCTGACCAGGTAGAAGTGCAAGAGGAATGGAAGGCTAAGGTTGGGGTACTCATGTACAAGAGAGGGTAATGGAAAAATGGGGAACGACTGACCTGTTAGATTAACAATAGTGGCAAGGTCAGCCATGGAAAACATTTTGAGGAAAGGCTGGTAGTGTCAGAAACAGCAGTCAAAATACTACTATAATAAGGTTATTGGAGAATTTGACAGGAGAGCACCAGCAGACATAGCATACCTGGTCTTCAATGTGGATGCTGACTCTGTCCTACACAACTGGCTGTCAGGAATATTGATGGGACTAGGGAAGAATGAAGACTGAGAAACTGGACAGCTGCAGGGCTGAATGCTAAAACACAGAGGGCTGCAGTTTGGCACACAATGTCATAGGATTAAGAGCAAGAAATAAGTCCAGACCATAGAGAAGCAAAAAGTCATCTCACTTTAAACAAGAACAGACAAAGGGAGGTACTTTGAAGTATGACAACAGTGTACCAAATCATGCTAGGAAGATGAGAGGGAGATCCTTAACAGAAAGGACAGAAGGGGAAGCAACAGGCACAGGCAGCCGACTGCATGGTCTAACTGCTCTTTGGATCACAGAAAGTGCTATTTACAATGAGAATTATGGACTCATTAAATGGGCTACAGGAATGGCTGGCAGAAAGAAAATCCAGAGGCATTCAAGAGGGCATGGGACAGATGAAAAGGGCTAGGGGTGGTACAGGTGGAGGGGATGTCAAACGCTGAGGCACTCAAAGAGCAGACTAGATGAGACATTTTCAGCTGCCACCAAACAAATGCAATGAAAAATGTTCTCACTACTAATAAAGGACTGGAAGAAATGCAAGACAAGTTTAAGAAATGTAATACGACTTTGAACAGTGACTTTAGTAATACTATAAACATGCTAGGAGTCAGCAGAAGTATTTCCTTCAACCAGGGTAGAAAGTCACTGTGGCGACCCCTAACAGGGAAAAGCCGAAAGACACAACAACAACCTCTAGTTATTACAAAACAGATTCCTCCACATAATACATGCATACAGATAGCTGCATACATACGTTACAATACACCTGCATCTATCTATATATATATATATATATATATATATATATATATATATATATATATACACACACACACACACACATATATATTATATATTTTATATATATATATATATATATATATATATATATATATATATATATACACACATACATACACATATATAAATAAATGTACTATGCATAGTTTATGCAATGCAAGTGAACTGCTGTTGTTTTTTTGAGCACAAAAGGCTGTTACAGTAAAAGCTGTTTTGGGTGACAAAGATAAGTGGTGGGACTGGGAGTATGTGCGTGTGTGCATTTTAGGCTTAGGGTAAGGGGATACATTTAGTGGGCATATATCTGTATGGCAAGTGTCTGAGCTGTCTTGTGTGGTGGTAGTGTCACAGAAATGTCTTTTTTAAGGTAACCTGCACATTACAATTGGGGCAGAGGTAAAGTTAGGGTTAGCAAACATTACCAAGGTGGAATGGGGGGGGTTGAAGCCAGCCCACAGCCTTCTGCATAAAACATGTTACTGACAATTCTTCCAGGATCCTGTCACTGGTTTATTTACTTGTTTACTGGTAGGGAAGCACATACATATACCGCACAACAAGAATCATTTCTGCTCTATTATAACCTCATCTGTAAATAAATAGATTTTTATTATGTGCCTATGCTTCCAATGAAGCAACACTGAAGTTTCAATATGTTTGTTACCAAAGCTATCTGATACACATAAGGAAGTTGCAGTTGAGAAACCTGGTGACAAGATCATGAAGAACCCTACTTGCATGTGTGGTGATTAAGACAAGCATTTTTCACATTTACATGTAACAGTCCACCACAATCTTCTTACACAATTGTGAAAGGCACTCACCTATTCAACTACAAGACCATGTTATTTTTTTTAATCTAAGAAATAGCACACATGTGCTCTGGTTTTACCAGCAGTCTACACAGGCCCACTTAATTACAAAAACAACAATGAAACTCTAAAATGGTAAACCAGTGTTCTATCTTTGAATATTTTACTATTCATCTGTCTATCAACCCTTTTTCCTTTTTTTGCACATAGGGTCAGGGTGTCACCTCATCAGTGACAATCATCTGTCAAATGTTCACACTGCTGAGTTGAACCAAATACTTCCCTGTGCTTTAAAAATGCCAGTTTATATTTTCATCTTTTTGCATGGGTATGATATTTTGGCTATTACACAGTAGCTATAATACACATTGTTTGGAGTAAACATTTTACTGAAAAGTACATGTGATCCTCTTCCAGCCCAATCAGAGTCTGTGCTCCACCTGAAACTTAAATCTGCAAAACTGCATCTAGAAATTCTAAACCACAGACCATGGTTTTGTTATGGCTTCTAATCATTTGAATACTGGAGTAATTCATTTATTTGACTTTGTTTACCTAGAAAGTATGACTGGGAAAGCTCCTTTTCAGCATAGGCTCAGGGAGAAATGCTCCACACTACATAAAAGGCGCTTGCTACTCAAAAACGACTGACTGGATATAGTAATCAGCATGCAAGTTGTAAATAAAGCAATACCAACAGGAAGAAGGCCAACTAGCTGTACTTACTGAAAATAAATGTTACAGCTACACCCGCATGTCTCTGCTGTTCACAACACAAGATTAAAGAAAGGCATTTAAGACACTGAACTGAAAACTTAACACAGCACCACTGATATTTTTAATCTTTGTAGTTTAAAGATTTTAGACAAAAAAATACCAATGGACTGCATCAGAACACTAAATCTATTGATAGCGATAACATGCTTTTTTTTCAGTTCAAATAATGATTTAATCCATACTGCATATCTGCCTTTTGGTTGTGATTTACATTTACACATGACTTTAGTGTTTCCAAAGGGAAGAAGCCCAGGTAGTTGTAACTATTAAAAAGAATGGTTATAGCTGCACTCTGACGACTTCTGCTCCCCACAAAAACAATATAGACATTTAAAAAATTGCTATGAGTTTGGGAGTCCGCAATCATCCTCAAGTAAATAGTAGGATGCTTACAAATTTCTTTGTCTGTAAAAACACACACAAAGGCACCATTTCTGTACCTCAAGCACTATTACTAGGTATTTAACAAAAGAAGTGTATTGAGTTATTTTTATTTACTTTATTATGTATTTATTTATTTAAATTTGTTGACCGGGAGTGTCCGACTGGACGTAGGTCCATTTTCAGCGGAGGCCCGGGGAGAAAAGCTCCACAGTTAAAATAAACAGACAGTAGTTACATTGGATTACATAGCGATTAACAATTTATCATAGCAATTGCTTACAACATATTTACAGATGAAGAACATAGTACATCAGTAGACTTATTTACTTAAGAAGTTAAAATAACTCAAGACACTTGTTTTGCTATATGCTGCCATTCTATAATGCTTAAATGTGTGTCCCAAACTGTTTTTTTTTTCCTTTTATAAAATGGAAAAATATAAAACTAAAAGGAAAAGATTTAAAAAAAAAATACCACCACTCTACAATTTCACATAAAAACAATACAACTGCATATTACCATTAACCCATTGCTAGGTTTGGGTAAACTAAGCATTACCCACACCTAGCCATGAGTTATTGCTAAAATATAACACTCACTTTATATACCTTAACAGGTGATCACCATGTTACAAACACCATACTGTATTGCATGTTAACCTCATACACATCTACAGAGAATTGTGCATACAGCACATAAAAATCACACATCAATAGAACATTCACCATTATTTTACAGTGTATGTACAAACTTCCAATGTAATATTAGCACAATGACTGCAGATAAGGCATAGCAGAAGTTTGAGAATTTGGTGATACTTCTTTGATTGTATAGCAATATCTATAATAGTTCTACAAGTCAGAGAAGGACAGGTAAGTATTGTAACTTTTTGACTGGATTTTAAATTCATTTTAAACCATCTGTATCTATTTTAACTAAAATATTTAAGCTTACATTACTTATTCAAGTACATAGTTGCACTGCATTTTTGCTTTTTAAAGGAAAACACCTTAGAACTAAAAAAAAATCTATTTTTTTCACTTTCTGTTTTCTGAGTTACTTTAATATCTCAAAATCACTCTGCTTCTTACAAAATTTTAATATTTCAATATGGTTTCTGCAAAATGTCTGTCAATGGGGCTTGACATATCAATGTGATCTTATTTTTCTTCAAGCCTTTCTCTTTCCCATAATCCAATTCAAGTCTGATTTATACGAGTCATGCTAGACATAAAGCAGTAGTGATGTATTCCCATTCCACTGACATACAATGGGATTAATGTCAGTCACTGTCATTTTATATACTGTCTGTAACAGGCCTACTACTTTTTTTTTTTTGAATGGCCCTCATTTGTGTGCGTCTCGGGGTTTGTTTTACAGTATACTAAGAAGTTATATAGCTGCAACCAGAACAGTTGCTAAATTGCAGGCTTTTGTTGTTCTCCGGTTAAATTCTTGGCTGGAGCACCTTGTGCGTAATGTCTGCATGTCCTCCCCACGGTCAAGTGATGTTTAAAGACATGCAAGTAGGTGCATGTATGCATGAATGGGTGTGCCTTCTTTGAAGACTGAGTGTCGAGCTGGCACCTCGACACCGTAAAAATCCACTGCCAATCATTAGCGGAATGGAGTTCCACTGTGGCGACCCCTAGCCGGGAAAAGCAGAAAGACATTAGTTTTAGTTGAAAGTATATTTTTGAAGTTAGTCCAAGATGAACTGACAGCCCCTCCCCCTACAATTTGGTAAATGCACTAATACTTTACAAGAATTACAAGAAAAAATGTTCTGACTTTTCTGTAAATGTCACATGCATCTTTGATACTACATTCAAATCATCTTAACATAAGTAGTATAAACAGCATTTAAAGTTTAAAGCTTAGCATTTCAATACGGTGGTGCTGCTTATGTAATTTTGTCAAAACAGGTAAGAACTGCCTTTGAACCATTGACTGATTTAATTGCTCTTTTTTGCTCTGAAAGGCACAGCTACATTAGAAGCAGCTGTGAATCAGTGCAAGTTCTCTTCTGCTCTGCAATAAAGACAATGGGAAACAGTTTCACACCTTGCTGCGTTGTTTACAGCAGCCTGAGCTCCGGACTACAGATTTCTCTGTGTCTGTGGTATGCCATGCAAGTGTAGTCAAATTCCTCTGCAACTCATGTAAGAACTTAAGCTTACGAAAATGCTAGTAGCCGTTCCCTTCCTTTGATATCAAAGTGAGGAAATGAAAGTTTTATCAATTACAGGTTTCAGGTACCTACACAGTACTAAAATCATATTATAGGGAGAAAAGCAACCTAAGAGTTGAGTTAAAGGAAAATTCCACCTAGTTCTACAGTTTAAGTGGTTTAAGTGTTGTTATTAAGCCCTGGTTTCATTCTTGTGTACTGAGTGTATGTCAGGCTAGTTCAGGACTTGTCTTTCCATCGAGGCAGTTCCAGGCCAATCAGTTCAGAGTGAAGGTCAGTGAATTCCAAAGCTGCTGTCTGCTGTGATTTTTTTAAAAATTACTGTTGCACTGTAATAGTACGACAAATCACAGAAAGACAAGTGTTTTCATTCTGCCACTCAGCCACCCTGTTGTAGTTACGTTCTTAAACCCAATGTATCTGTTGTTCCTGCAGTTTATGATAAACTGACAACATAATTCCCTCCCTCTCCCCATTTATAGGCTGTTGACAATAAGCACAGTATGATCATTTTGCAAAGTGTTTCCCCTTAAACTATGAACCAGGCTAAAAGACCTTTGATAAAATTGCTTAATTATTGAGTGTACTGCTTGCAAAGACTTTAAGCTGTGGTGGTGGTGCTGCAGTAGAGTTGTCGCCTCACAGTAAGCCATTGTCCTGTTCGATTCTCAGCTAAAGCGTCTTGTGTGTGTAGACATGCGTGAATGGGCGTACCTTCGTTGAAGGTTGTGCGTCAGAGCTGGGAACTCGGCATGTAAAAATCTACTGCCAATCATTAGCGGACCAGAGTTCCGCTGTGGCGACCCCTACCCAGGAAAAGCCGAAAGATACAACAACTGCTTGCAAAGACTTTAGTATCAAGTTAGTGACTTTTTTTACTATAATTAGTTTAATGTTTTTTGCACGTGATGGAAGAAGGTTTCCAGGCTAGTTATTTTGTATTGAAATTCAAATACTCAGCAAGTCCATCCAAACATTATTCTAAAAGTGAACTCCAAACAGTTGTAGTTACCCCTGCCCCCAGAGTCATTCCCGATGGTATCCTGCACCAGCACTTCAACTCATCTTCTCTAGCCAGCCTGAATGAAATGGGTATCTTGAGACACAGTGTAAGAATTGTCTCACGTTGTCGGACAATCATCTATTACTCAAACAGCAAAACACAACATGCAAGAGATATACATATATAATATCCTTGGAGGCAAAAATCTCTCACACAGTAAACTCAAGATACCAAAATCGTCAGCAGAACACCACACATCACACATTTCCAAGGCCATCATAACACACATAATCCATCATATACTGAGATTCAAAAGATTAGTTTGCTTAAACCTCAAAGACCTCCAAAACACAACAGAGGCACAAAGCTCGCTCAGCACATTAATCCTATTACCTCATATGGCACAAGGAATCCCAAAGTTACAGATGCTGACCCCATAAGGCAGGCAATGACCCAACCAAACATTCTTATTATAGGTGACTCTATTGTAAGACATACAGGTGCATCTCTCACCAGGATGAGCAAGGAAAATGTGATGGTTAGTTGCTTGTCTGGTACCAGGATCAACCAGGATCTGTCAGATCAAGCATGCACTCAAGTCCTTTAGCAACAAGTATGGCTCTGTCATAGTTCATGCTGGTGTCAATAATTTGAGGTACACCTCTGTGGATTATATGGACAGAGACATGATGGAACTCCCTGACTACGTGTCCAAGGCAAGTCTGAGCCTAGCACTTAGCAGCATTTCACCTTCCCCAAAGATGACACCACTATACAAGCAAAAAATAATGGATTCAATAATTGATTTTGTTTCTGGTGTCATTCAAAGGGGGTCCAATATATTTTTCAGCCTGAGGAGATATGAGTGACAGACCACTCTGCTTCACCAGGGATTGCCTGCATCATTGTCCACCCCCATAATGCTTTTTTTAGGCAATGCCAACCTGATAAACCTGCCAACATAAAGAAACAAGCAAAAGAAAATATGAAAGTTCTTCTGATCAATGCTAGGAGCCTGAACATGAAACTCCACAAGCCCTTCTCACCCTTGAAGAAACTGTTGTCTGTGTAGTGACTGACACATGGTTTAAAACAGCAGAAAGCACTCTGGTCCCCTCCAGGGTATAATGGCTTCCACATGTTTAGACCAGTTACTGCGGGGGGGGGGGGGGCGAAGGTGTATCAGTCTACATTCAGAAAAGTTTCAAATCTGGTAAAGTAACCTGATGCTCTAGACCTTCTTCATGCCCAACCAACCATCAGAAAGGTCCCATGCCACATTTTAGCTAGCTACAGGACTCCTTGTATAACAAAAGAAAGCCACAACACCTACCTACAGGAACTGGAATCACTAATTATTAAACCCAATACTATTCTTCTACATGATCTAAAATATTCAGCTATAGACTGGGAAACCTACCCCACCACTAGTGCACAAGCACAGAGATTCCTGGACTTTGTCAATACAAATGGCCTGGAACAATTAGTCAAGAGTACCCACTATGGGGAATAACATATTGGATCTTGTCCTTACTAATATGGGAGCATCTTGCAACATCTTCATCACTTGTTAGTTATGACCATAAAGCAGTCTCCTTTGAAATAAAACAAACCCCTTCCACCCAAGGTACCTTTACAAATTTCTTTAAGACAACTACCTATTCCTAAGTGATGCATTGACAATTTTCAGATCTCCACCAAACTCAGTGAACTCCACGGAGTATTCAGAAATGTAGACCACTACACTATACATGTAAACAGCTGCAGCTGTACCCTGCAGGAACAAGTGCACAGCAAACTCAGAAAACAAAGGTTGAACCATAACATCATCAATTTGTATAATATAAGGAAAAGAATTTTGACCACTAGTAAGAATAATTCCCACAATATTTGAGACCTGTCATTAAAAATAACAAACTCAGGAGCTTAATACAATACACCATAGCCAAGTTTGAGGCTAAAATAGCTACCCAAGCCAAAGACAATCACGTGGCATTTTAGTTATGTTTGTAATCTTAAAAGCATAACACAGCAATGCACTGAGCTGATTGTGAATGATGTTACGTACATTGAGACTGAAGATATAGCTAACCTACTGGCTGATAAATTTAGCTCTAACTTTACCCCTCTCTCTCCTCTTTCTGACAAACTAGCTCAACTCCAGCTATCACACAAGACCAAGTCCTACAAGTGCTATCAAAAGCGAAAAATATTTCAACAATGGGTCCTGAAAGTATCCCTGGAAGCATCTTAAATAGCATGAAGCAAGATTTAGCTACAACCCTAACAATATTGTTCAATCTAAGCCTTCATACAGGTTTAGTAAAAAGCAAATGTTGAAGAGCTACAGTCATTCCCCTGCATAAGGGAGGGCCTTCCACAGACTCAAGGAATTACAGACCCATAAGACTGACCAGTCTCATATGCAAAGCCATGTACAGACTGTTCATGGAATTAATCAATCAGGACATAGGGAACCTCCAAACACTATATCTTCCTCAGTTTGGCATTGTCAAGTCAAGGGCAGGTCATGCTTACTCAACCTGGTGGATTTTTTTTGAAAAGGTCACCAAAGCAATGGATAAAGACAAAATGGTACACACCGCATACCTCAACTTGACCGAAGTTTTAGTCACAATTCCCCACTCAGGCATAGTAGAAAAGCTAAATAAATTGGGAATAACCCCCTATGTCACCTTCTGGATTCACAACTGGCTCAGAGATAGGGCATAGATCATCAAAACAGAGAAAGTTACTCCCAAAAAGAGACCAGTCACCAGCAGAGTCCCTGAAGGTTCTGTGCTGGGACCACTCCTGTTTGGTATCTACTTTTCTGAACTAAAAGCTAATGCCAAAGGGGTCTGGCTGACTAAGTTTCCAATGACTGCAAGCTAGGTGCAGTCGTTGAATCTCCAAATAACTTAGCCATCCTGCAATAAGGTTTATCTCAAATAAATAACTGTTGTCAAACTCATGGTCTAAAACTAAACAGCAAAAACTGCATCACTGTATCCTTTGGGAAATACCACATTGACAAAACAACTCTAAGAGTTGACCCAGTTGCTCGGGATTTGGGGACAGTGATCTAACCTTTGACCAACATATGTCTACTGTTGTAAGAAAGTCCTTCTATCTAGATTTAGGGATGTCACTGTCCCCCTTTACTCAGCACTCATTTAGACTATCAATGAAAATAATGCCCCCTTAGGCATGTATCTGTCTAGACACATGCAAGAAATGAAACACCCACAGAGATACCTTACTAAAGGGATACAAGTTCTAAATAACATATCTTACATGGACAGCCTGAAAGCAGTGTCATTATACTCAGTATCCTACAGACTGCCAAGATGTGACCTGTGTCTGGCATACAAAGCATCTTTTAACCCATTACTGATGGATTTACTGCACATCAGCAAGTCAAATGACAACAGAAATACACATTCTAAGGATATAAACATTTTCTGCAACAGCAACAGAATGGTTTGGAGGGACAGGTATATTTCACAGAGTTTGCTGCTGCTATGGAAAACCCTCCCCATCTACATAAAACAAAGTTCATTCCTGTCTATTTTCAAGCGCAACTTAGACCTATGGATGAGAAACAGAAAATGTACTTCAGCAGTGCCCTCTCTTCTACTAATGGACAGATGCAGCTCCTAAATGCTTTATCCCATGCATGCATCCCCTCAAATTATCTATGGTATGATCCCAGTTATTCTCATTAAGGCGAATACATAATTACTGACCATGGGACGAGTAAGGCCAATCTATAACTAAACGGGATAGGTTAATATGAGCAAAAAAATGGAAACTGGCTAGACTAAAATGGCCTGCATGGGCATCTAGCCTAATACATACCGATGATTCTACTTTAGGGAATTAGTAATGGGGTTAATACAGGCCCCTGTTATACCGAATGGTATAATTTCACTGGGAATGTAAATTAAAGGCAGAATAAGACTTAAAACAAGAAGGTGTCTTGGAGATTAGATAGATAAAGATGTAGGATCATTTGCTTGACAAGTACACCTTCAGAGAGAGATTCTAAACTGTAGAGAAGATATTTTTGATATCTCCTGAGATCGAGTTTCACGGTGGCCATTGTGATTTTTAGGATTTCTGAGTAAGTACTAGGTATTGGTTTAGTGAGTGGCTAAGTGTAGTTCTTGGGGGGGGGGCTGTACCAGTCTAATAACTTGCTGGTGGCAAGGCATCTGTCTGCAGTACTATGACTTATTAAAGTTTTAAAATCATTTTAAGGTGTCTGGATTTAAACTCCATATAGAACATCTATCAAGAAGTTGACTCAAATGCAAGATAAAAAAAAAAAAAAAAGGATGAGGTTTGCCAGAAATATTACTTACAACAATGATGAAGCACTGGTTTATGACAAAGCTATAGATCCTCAAAAGAACAGAGAGGCCAAAATAATGAAGACAAACCTTGCACAATGAAGAATATTTATTTTATTTTTATTTTATTTTACATTTGTTGACCGGGATAGTCCGACTGGATGCATGTCCATTTTTAGCGGAGGCCCGGGGAGAAAAGCTCCAAGGGTAAGCAGATACAGCATTACATATTACAAACAGACTATTTACAGAGATTACATAAGTAAGCAAGTTAAACAAGTTCCACAGGTTACAGTTAATCCTGAGCACAAGTCAGGATTAAATTAAATTACACAGTAAACTGGTTAACAGATTTTTACACGTTCTAGAGAGAGTTAGCCAGGCTTAATACATTGACATAGCCAGTTAAGTGACAAATGTTGTTTGAGTCTAGTTTTAAATTGACCTAAGGTGGAAAGCAGCTGGAAGACAGTTCCAGGATCTACTTACAGAGTTTGCAAAGAATCACCGGCTGTGTTATTAATTTTGCTAGTCTGAATTACTAGTTTGTTAGAGGATCGAAGCGGTCTAGGATTGTTATAGAGGGTGATAATATTTTTAAGTGCAGGAGTATTGTCCGGATTATAGAGGATTTTATAGGCCATAATCAGCTGGTTATACTGGATTAGGCTGGGTTGTTCAAGCCACCCAAGATGATTTAGATTGATGCAATAACGTGTCCTAAAAGGCAGCCCAGTGGCAAACCTGGCAATGTGGTTGTAGCAAATTGAGAGTTTGTTAAGGACAGTCTTGTTTAAATTCAAGAGTAGAGGGGATGCATACAGAAGGGTTGAAAGAAGGTGAGAGCGAGCTATGGCAATTTTAGCTGGAGGGGTTAGGAAGGCTTTTATTTTGTAAAAGTGACCCTAGTATTTTATTGATGGTTTTGATAGTTTGGTTAACATGTATGTCAAATTTTAGATTATTGTCTATGATGACACCTAATAGTTTTGTAGATGGGTCAGGGGAGATTATTGTGCCATCATTTGATTTTATGGTAAAGGTGAAAGTGGTAGACCTACGTGTTGGTGAAAATAACAGCATTTTAGTTTTTTTGGGATTTAAGATCAGACGATGTTCAGAAAGCCAGTTTTCTATTGTATTAAAGGTGGTCTGGGTAGCTGACCATAACTCTACTGGAGATGTGGCTGAGCAAATCAGAGTAGAGTCATCAGCACATTGGATACAGCTGACTTTTGGGATGACAATATAAAGGTCGTTAATGAAGATGGAGAACAGCAAGGGCTCTAGTATAGAGCCTTGTGGTACTCCAAGGGTGTTAGGTAGAACTTTAGAGAGTTTGTTCTGCCAGAGGACAGCCTGCTGTCGACCATTCAGGTAGGATTGAAACCACTGAGGGGCTCCAGTATCTAGACAGAATGTTTACAGGGTGTGGATTAAAAGTTGGTGATCAACCATATCGAATGCCTTGAAAAGATCCAAAAAGAGGGCTGAGGATATATAATTATTGTTGCGATTATGGTTTCTGGTGTTAGTAAAGGCTAGGAGGGCTGAAGTAGTGCTGTGATGAGGACGGAAGCCATGCTGAGTGTCTGCCATACAGCGATTTTGGATTAGGTGGTGCATGAGTTGTCTATGAATACATTTTTCCATAATCTTTGCAAGTGGAGAGAGTATAGCTATTGGCCTATAATTGGAGAATTCAGTAGAGCTGCCTCCTTTGTGAAGTGGGATTACATAGGATATTTTCCAGATGGTGGGAATTTTAGCTTCTACTATGGTTCGATTGATTAGTATTGAGACGGGGTAAGCAATAGCATCAGCTGATTTTTGTAGGTACTTCGGCAGGAGTTGATCAGCAGAAAGTGTAGTGGGTTTTAATTTTTTGATCAAGGTATGGATAAGTGAAGTGGCGACTGGTTGGAAGCTGAACGCGAGTAGGTTTCTAGGGGTGCTACTTTCAGGACCAGGGGAGCTAGGAGGTAGTTGGCTAGCTAGGGCTTGAATTGTCTCAGTAAAGAATTGGTTAAAACTATCAGAAACATCTTCAAGGGTTTTATCAATAGTAGTAGCAGGAATTGGGGTTGAAGTTTGTCCAGGATGTAGTAGATTATTTAAACCTGCCCAAAACTTCTGAGGGTTGTTTTGATTTACTGTCTGTAAATTACAGTAGTATTGTTTTTTGTCTTGTAAAATTGATTTTTTGGTTTCGTTCCTGGATTACCTGTATTTAATGTGATCTTGAGGGTCTTTAGAAGAACGCCATAAAGCCCATGCTTTGTTTCTAAGGGTCATTTTGAGTTTAGACTCTATAGAAAGCCATGGAATTTGTTGTTAAAGTATGCTACTGCTTCCTCTAAGGGGAGGTGTTTTAGAATAGACCAATTACATGAGTTTAATTCTTGTTGGAATTTGGCAGGGTCAAATCTTTTATTGTTTCTAACCTTTCTGAGTAAGGGTTGTTGGGAGTTAATGGTTTTGTGCTTAATTACATATGTGAGAAGGTGATCGCTTAGGCCATTAAGGAGGGTACCAGAGGTGTACAGTTGGGGGTGACTGTTTATGAGTACCCAGTCAAGTATACTTTCTTTTTGGTTGGGTTTACCTATCCTGGTAGGGGTGGATATGATTTGTGTAAATGCATGCAGGTTAATATGGGTGGCTGGGGATTCTGAGGAACAGGTGCCCCAGTCTATGTTAAAGTCTCCAAGTAGTAGGGTTTCTTGGGGGTAGTGACATGATAGCCAGTGCAGGATATCTTCAAATGCAGATATATTGTTACCCGGGGGAATGTACATACAGATGATATTAATACATTTATTTTTATTAAGTTGCAATTTGGTGGCAAGAATCTCTGAGTTATTAATCTGAGGAGGTTGTATTACATCTATGGTGACATTCAACTCAGATTTATAGAGTACAGCTACCCCACCCCCCTTCCTCGAAACACGATCCAGCCTGTGTATGTTGTACCTAGGTGGTAACACTTCATTGTCTTTAGTGTTAGGTTTTAACCAGGTTTCAGATAAACAGAGAATCTCAGGGGAGTGAACATCCAGAAGTGCATGCAATTCATGTACCTTGTTATTAACGCTTCTAATATTGAGATGACAGACTAGGAGAGAGGTAGTTGGCCTATTAAATGTAAATAAGTTCTTCCAGGCAGCTCTGATTCTAAAGATACAGGCACCAAAGCCCTGGATGAGGAGAAAGGCAGTGCATACAACTTACCTTGACTTGGCCAAGACCTTTGACACAATCCCCCACTCGGGCATCATTCAAAAGCTAATACAACTTGGTGTAAATCCCTATCTCATCACGTGGGTGGTCAACTGGCTCGCTGTCAGGACTCTCAAAGTCAAAATAGGCACCTCCACCTCAGATAGCAGACCTGTTACTACTGGAGTTCCCCAGGGACCTGTCCTGGGACCCCTACTGTTTGGTATCTATTTCTCAGGGGTCCAGGCAAAGACAAAAGGCCTGTGGCTGACCAGGTTTGCAGACAACTGTAAGTTGGGTGCTGTCATTGACTCCCCAATGATGTTAGCATACTGCACAGTAACTAATGACTGGTACCAAAGTCATGGCCTCAAGCTAAATGGAAAAAAATGCATCATCATCATACCATTCAGCAAAAACATGACCCCTACTGATTACCACATCAATAGCAACCCACTAAGCACACAACCTGTGGTGACAGACCTGGGCACTCAGGTTGAGAACTTCACATTCGACCATCATATAGCAGCAGTGGTCATAAAAGCCGTTTACTTGGTTCATCTCATAAGTAAATGGATTGCATCCAGAAAAAAAAAAGGTTATTAACTCTCTATACTCCTCCCTCATTAGACCAATAATTAAGTATAATGCCCCATTTAGACTGTACCTCTCCAAACATCTGCACCAACTGGAAAGGCCGCTGAAATACCTCACAAAGAGAATCCATGGCCTCCCAACACCTGTCCTATGCAGACTGGCCAAAATCACTATCACTCTACTCAGTATCGTACAGACTGCTTTGTAGGCAAGACACAGATCACCCCTGAGCAATGCCGGACGGATGCTCCATATCCATACGTCTAACTCCTCATGCACTACCCAATCAAAAGGCCAGAATCTAATATGTGACATCAACAAAACCTGCTGGAAAGACAGGTTTGTCTCCCAGAGGCTGCCCCATCTCTGGAATAGACTTCCCATACACGTCGAACAGAGCATCTCACTGACCCTCTTCAAGCGCAACCTTGATGAGTGGATGGGAAACCACAAATTTATCCCAGGGGTTCCACCTGTGTCCCTCATTGACAGTGGCGACTAGTGCTGACTGAGGCTTCTTTTTGGGGATAAACTCTTGGCTAGGCTTGTAATGGCCCCAGGGCCATTAGCCTAGTAACCTCCTATGATCCTATGAAATAAGCAAAACAGAAAAGACAGTCTAGGGTTAAGCCTACAATCAGTGACAAGCTATCCACTGCTTACTTACATTTGACCCCAAAGACACAACATGAGCTTGACAGTTTACATTCGCTTGGTAAGAAACAGTCTTGAAACTCGAAAGGAATAAGGGTGTTTCTAAAGTGTGTGAAAACCATATTTCCACAGTTCTGAGCTGCCCATTATTTTCAGGAAGTCTCCACTTGGGGTTCAAAAATGGGGTCAGATAACCGAACTTTTAATAGTTTGAACACTAGTGATCGAACTATTAAAAGCTCGAATACCTAATGAAACAATTTTTTTAAACAAAAAAAAAAACTAAAGGGTGTAAGCAGGGGGCAATCCTCCATGCACCTCCACTACTTATATATACCAACTCCGAGATCGCACTTTAGTGCAATACAATGCGGAAACGTAGCGCGATCTCGGCATTGGTATATTTAAGTAGCAGGGGTGCAGGGGGCTTGCCCCCCCCTGCTTACACCCTTTAGTTTGTTGAAAAATAATTTTATTAGGTATTCGAACTTTTAATACTTCGATCACTAGCGTTCGATGTTTAGTGATTAGAACTATTAAAAGTTCGGTTATCTGATACAGACCCCAAAAATGTATAGTGTCAGCTGTGATAAGGATAAATCTTGTGACAAAATGAAGATAATCAAAGTCACTGAATAATTACACATTGTACTTCTAGACTTACTTCTGGTGAAATTCACATAAAATAACTAATTCTTCAATTTTCCTCAGTCAGTAACACCAATATTTGAAATATGTTCCTGCTTTGGAGGGGACGTGGATTATTGCAACCACCAGACTTGGGTCAGCTGAAGTGGTTCTTAAAACTATCTGCTGTTGTTTTTATTTTACAATGGCTTTAACCATATCGCCCTTTGTGTGCTACAGAAATACAGTGAAATTGTCTTAAACTTGAACTAATGTAATTCAAAATGACACGAGAAATGTGCAAGCACTTTATGTATAAAGAAAATGCAAAGCGCTAACTTAAAACAAATTGCAGACTACAGCATGAAATAACCTTTGCCCCAGTTAAACTGTGCACTTTGCACTAAATACAAAGTGCACGAACGAATAGTTCAGTACACAAAGCCAGTCAAGCCAAATTTGACAATAACGTTAAACAGGAAGGTGCATTACCCTGGTAAAATAATAAATAAATAAATAAATAAAAAATAAACCTGCAGCTCTGCCACCGTCCCATCAGTGGCTCGCAAAAGAAAAATCTGTTACTGTCTAAAGCAGTGTAAACTGCATCAAAACTGAGTGTATGGCAACAGTAAGTACAATCAAGATAAGGAAGAAATATAGATCTAATAAAGTAAAGCTGTAACCCTATAAGCATGTCGGCAGTGATAAAGTGAAATCTAATGTATTTTAAAAAGCATTGTAAACTCAAACACCACCAAACTATCAACAGCAGTTTTGAGAGAAGGCAGTTTAATGTAACCTTCCAAATAAGAGCATATTCCATTTCTTATTCCACGAATCAAGGATCTGAGATAAATTATGGAACGCCTCTTAAGAGAAGTTCCAATACTTTAAGCATGGCTTCACCGATACTTGCTACTCAGCACTTCATGCCGTTGGGACTACAATGTCTAAGGCCTCTAACTTGCAAGAAAACTGCAAAATACCAGAAAGGACCTTTAAGGGTATGCAGCCTTACCTCCGCCAGCCCCCGTCACCAGGACAACCCTCCCGTCAAATCTTAGTTGAGCAGACATGATTCACCAACTCCAGATGACTAATAGAGCACTTTCCTTTACACGTATCTCAACTTTGAGATTTGGCAGGCTCATAAAACCTCAGTACGACAAAGTTTAATGTAGCACAATCGGTAATACCCATCCTTTTGGCCGCTTAGCTTGCCGGAACATGTAGTTTATGTGGAAGAAAGCTGAACGCCCCAAGAAGAGACTAGCGGTACTGTAACTAGTTGCGATTGAAGTAGCAAAAATGTTGATGTGGGAAAGAAAGACAACTGCTTCATGAAAAGGAATCCTCCCAAAGAATGTTTGCATTATATTTGTTCATTTTAGACGTGTAAGAAGTATTTCAATCCTCAGATGTAGCCAGGCATACTCGCTGTATTCAAATGATGTGTACATTTTTTTTTCAGAGCAAGTCTTGGAAGCAAAGTACAAAAACCCTTCCCAGTTCCCACAACTGGTTTAAGGAACAATTGGGAGATTAGGTTTACGAAAATGAGTCGGATTTTAGGTTTAAAAAGCAATTGGGATTAGGGTTACCACCTGTCCCCCTTTGGACAGTTGGGTCCTGCGATAAAACCTAAAAAAATGGCAAATGTCCTGTGATTTTAAGACAAAATATCATAGCTTTCAACCTTCCATGTCCAAAATGAGGAACACTAGCCCTCATAATGTGGAACAAATGGGCAAAATATGGAACACAAATGGCTTACTAAGAACTTCAACTAGGAAGGCCACAGGATGGTTAAAATATGCTGGTTTTACTTATAAAGAAGGTATTTTAATTAATTAATATGATTCATTTCTATTTACAATGGATTTCACTTAAAAAATTCCTAACACTGAATGTGTGACAGAGTCTTTCACTGTGGAACTTCGAGGAACATGAACTTTTTAATACCCCAAATGAGTATGTTCCTCGTAATGAGGTACACTTGAGAGGTATGCAAAATATATTTCTTAAGTTTTCTTTAATACTTGCATAAAACAATTATTTTGTATCTGGAACACATAAATATTATATGAAATAGCATAAGCAACTCAAATGCTACAAAAATAAGCTTTTATTTTGGCAAAAAGTGAAGTTCTGTCCTTTCTACTGTCCTGAAAAATCCCACTTTGGGAATTTGAAAGGTGACAACCCTAATTGGGATTTTGGGTTTAAGGAGCAATTAGGACTTTAGGGTTGGGGGTATTGTTTTTGAGATCAGGGATTGAAGGAGAAAGGGGTGTGGGACAGTCCCACTTTGGGCAGTTGTGTCCTGTGATAAAACCTAAAAAATGGAAAATGTCCTGCGATTTTAACACACAATATATTTCTTAAGTTTTCATTAATAGTTGCATAAAACAGTTATTTTTTGTATATGGAACACATAAATATTATATGAAATAGCATAAACAACTCAAATGCTACAAAAATAAGCTTTTATTTTGGCAAAAAGTGAAGTTTTGTCCTTTCTACTGGCCGTGGGTATATTTAGTCCTGCAAAATCTCACATTTCTAAAAAAAAAGTTCCACTTTGGGCATTTGAAAGGTGACAACCCTAACTGGGATTTTGGGTTTAAGGAGCAATTAGGACTTTAGGGTTGGGGTTTAGTTTTAGAGATCAGGTATTAAAGGAGAAAGGCACATTAGGGTTAGGATCAGAAAAGGGTGCAGTAACACACTTTATTTTGTAACAGGGGTATAAGATATAATGTTTTGTGTCATTAAAATGCATATACTTAGCTGGTGCACCCTTATACTACTCACAGCTGTGATATGAATGCACTTAGCTTCCAGTTCTACAATAGTTACTCGAAGCTTACCTATCTTAGTTCCTAGAATGAGAATGCAAGTTACACCTGCTCACTCTAAAGAAACCAATGTCATTTAAATGTAGTAAAGCCTAACCCTACAACTTCCTCCCTAACTCTTACTATAAAACCCATTTCTAATGCTAAAACATCAACCCTAATCCTAAAAACCCTCCCTCATTAACCCTAAAATTCTTGCCCCAACCCTAACATTAAAACTCCACCCTTAACGCTAAAACTGTGTCCCCAACCCTAATCCTAAAACTCTGTCTCTAATCCTAGCCCTAACTGTAAAACTCCTCACTGAAACTCCCCTAATCCTAAGTCTAAGAAACCTCCCTAATACTAAAACCTATTCCTAACCCAAACCCTAAAACTCCAACACTTACAGTAAAACTGCATTACTACCTCTAAAAGACTAACCTGAACCCAAAAGCTTACCTAAGAATAAAATAAAGTGACTCACCTACCTACATTGCACACATTTCCCATTTTATGTAAGAATAGCTGCACACTGTCATCTTCCTTGGTATAATTCACAGTTGTATTACTTCAGCACACTCTCTGCCTGCATGTTATATGTAGCCATGGCCTATCTGAGTGCTTCACCATTTTTGGCTCTACCCAGTGAATCCAGAAGTTTCTAAGCTTTAGTGTTGTGCACACTGTGTTTCCTACTGTTGTCTAGGAGTTTAGATTATATTATTGCTAGGTAGAGATTCATATTCTGTTGCAGACATTATCAGTTTAGATATCAGACTAAGCATGAACCATTTGCAATGAAGAGACACACAATTCACAATTAGCTCACAGCTTTATGATTATAATCAAGTCACTGATAATAGCCAAAATTTTAACATGTTTGTGAAACAGATTCAAGAAATTTGCTTTCAGAGTGCATCTTTTGGGCTGTAAATTTCTTCAACTGTGCCACTATTTGATTTTTTGCATGGCAATGAAAAGTGCCATACAGATTTTGAACCTGCTAAAACTTTTCCAACACTTCTGTACTGGTTATGTGTGCCACAGCATAAAATCAGATTGCAACAACTGTCAAAAGTATATAACTTTGTTATGTACCTTTCTAAGGTCAGCTTATTATTTATGCTGAAGCATGATCGGTGCACTTTGGGTATTGAATATGAGTATTTAATGCTTCCAGAAACTCAACAAAGACATACACTGAAAATCAACTAGGCAAAAGTTTTAGCACTTTAATCTTTTAATACAGATTTTCAGAACAACATCATCATCTTCTTTCGGCTATTCCTGTTGGGGGTCACCACAGCGGATCATCTGTTTCCATTTCTTCCTGTCCTGTGCATCATGCTCTTTCACACCAACCACCTGCATGTCCTCTCTCACCACATCCATAAACCTCAAATTAGGCCTTCCTCTTTTCCTCTTACCTGGCAGCTCCATCCTTAGCATCCTTTTCCCAATATACCCAGCATCCCTCCTCAGCACATGTCCAAACCAACGCAATCTCGCCTCTCTTGCTTTGTCTCCAAACTGTCCAACCTGAGCTAACCCTCTAATATACTGATTCCTAATCCTGTCCATCCTAGTCACACCTAGTGCAAATCTTAACATCTTTAACTCTGCCACATCCAGCTCTGACTCCTGCCTTTTCGCCAATGCTACCGTCTCCAACCCATATAACATAGCTGGTCTCACTACCCTCTTGTAGACCTTCCCTTTCACTCTTATTGGTACCCATCTGTCACAAATCACTCCTGACACTCTTCTCCACCCATTCCACCCTGCCTGTACTCTCTTCTTCACCTCTCTTCCACACTCACCATTACTCTGAACTGTTGATCCCAAGTACTTAAACTCATCCACCTTTACCAACTCTACTCCCTTCATCCTCACCATTCCTCTACCCTCCCTCTCATTTACACACATATATTCTGTTTTAGCCCTGCTGACCTTCATTCCTCTCCTCTCTAAAGCATATCTCCACCTCTCCATGGTCTCCTCAATTTGGTCCCTACTCTCAGTACATATTACAATGTCATCTGCAAACATCAGAGTCCACGGGGCCTCCTGTCTAATCTCATCTGTCAACCTGTCCATCACCACTGCAAATAAGAAAGGGCTCAGAGCTGATCCTTGATGTAATCCTACCTCCACCTTAACCGTATCTGTCACTCCCACCACAGTCCTCACCAATGTCACACTACCCTTGTACATATCCTGTACCACTCTTACATACTTCTCTGCCACTCCCGACTTTCTCATACAATACCACAGCTCCTCTCTAGGCACCCTGTCATATGCTTTCTCTAAGTCCACAAACACACAATGCAACTCCTTCTGACCTTCTCTGTATTTCTCCAACAACACCCTCAGAGCAAATATTGCATCTGCAGTGCTCTTTCCTGGCATGAAACCATACTGCTAATCACTAATCATCACCTCCCTTCTTAACCTAGCTTCCACTACTCTTTCCCATAACTTCAAGCTGTGACTGATCAATTTTATCTCTCTGTAGTTACTGCAGCTCTGCACATCACCCTTATTCGTAAAGATAGGTACCAAAACACTTTTTGTCCACTCCTCAGGCATCCTCTGACTTTCCAAAATTTCATTAAACAATCTGGTTAAAAATTCCACTGCCATTTCTCCTAAGCACCTCCATGCTTCCACTGGTATGTCATCTGAGCCAACAGCCTTTCCATTCTTCATCCTCTTCATAGCTGTCCTTACTTCCTCCTTGCTAATCTGCTTCACTTCCTAATTCACTATCCCCACATCATTCAACCTTCTCTATCTCTCATTCTCTTCATTCATCAGCCCTTCAAAGTACTCTTTCCATCTACTCAACACACTCTCCTCACTTGTGAGTACCTTTCCCTCACTGTCCTTTATCACCCTTACGTGCTGCACATCTTTCCCAGCTCTGTCCCTCTGTCTAGCCAATCGGTACAGGTCCTTTTCTCCCTCTTTAGTGTCCAATCTCTCATACAACTCTCTATATGCCTTATCCTTAGCCTTCACCACCTCTCTCTTTGCCATGAGCCTCATCTCCTTATACTCATGTCTACTTTCTTCATCTCTTTGACAATCCTACTTCTTCTTCACCAGCCTCTTGCTCTGTATATTCTCCTGTACTTCCTCATTCCACCACCATGTCTCCTTGTCCTCCTTCCTCTGTCCAGATGTCACACTAAGCACCTTCCTAGCAGTCTCCCTTACTAGCTCTGCTGTAATTACCCAGCTAGTCGGTAACTCTTCATTACCTCCCAGTGCCTGTCTTAACTCTTCCCTGAACTCCACCTCACAATCACCCTTTTTTAACTTCCACCATTTAATCCTTGGCACTGCTTTCACACTCCTCCTTCGCTTCTTGATCACCAACATCATCCTGCAGACCACCATTCTATGCTGCTTAACTACGCTTTCCCCAGTCACCACTTTACAGTCTCCAATCGCCTTCAGACTAGCCCTCCTACACAGGATATAATCCACCTGTGTACATCTTCCTCCACTCTTGTATGTCACCCCATGCTCCTCCCTCTTCTTAAAATACGTATTCACCACAGCCATGTCCATCCTTTTCGCAAAATCCACAATCATCTGACCTTCTGCATTCGTCTCCTTAACACCATACCTACCCATCATTTCCTCATCCCCTCTGTTCACTTCACCAACATGCCCATTGAAGTCCGCTCCAATCACTAGTCTCTCACCCTTGGGTACACTCACCACCACTTCATCCAACTCACTCCAAACTTTTTCTTTCTCATCGTCATACACCCAACCTGTGGAGCATATGCACTAACAACATTCATCATTACACCATCAATTTCAAGCTTCATAAACATCACTCTATCAGACACTCTCTTCACCTCCGAAACACTCTTGGCATACTGTTCCATTAGGATAACCCCTACCCCATTTCTTCTGCGATCCACACCATGATAGAACAATTTGAACCCGCCTCCTATACACTTGGCCTTACTTCCCTTCCATCTGGTCTCTTGCACACACAATATATCAACCTTCCTTCTCTCCATCATCTCAGCTAGCTCTCTCCCTATACCAGTCATACTGCCAACATTCAAAGTTCCTACCCTCAGTACTACACTCCTAACCTTCCTCCTCTCTTCCTGCCTTCGGGCATGCCTTCCCCCCTCCTCTTCTTCTTTGGCCAACAGTAGCCCAATTTCCACCAGCACCCTGTTGTACATCAAATGTATGGGGGATTTATTATATGACAAGGATACTTTTTTGGTCGTGAATAAATCAGTAGTTAAGGCAATTATTGAGAAATTCCTATTTTTAATTTTTGACTTGCTTATCACTAAGATGATTACAGAAAATGTATTCAGATATTTTCTGTAGAACACCTTACTATTCATTTGGTGTATGGTTTACCTAAAATCCATAAGGATTTGTGTAAGCCCCTCTCCCCATGTGACATGTAGTTTATAACCAGGGGTGGGTTACTGAAACCATCTCCATCATGTCCTAGTTAAAATCAATACTGTTCTTAAAGATACTAAAACTTTTTTGGAAGACTTATATTCGTTTCTTGAATTTTATGATAATATGTCTGCTTTTAATTTTTTACTTTAGATATAGGTTCTTTATTTACAGTTATACCCAATAGATGGGGGATAGAAAATGTGAGAACTTTATTAAATGATATGAAGGTTTTCACATCAGATAAATTCAATCTTCTATGTTGTTTATTAGAGATTATTTTAGATAATGTCTTCCTATTCAATGGAACCTTTTTTCTGCAGAAAGTTGGTGTGGCTATGGGCACATCTTGCGCCAATACCTACGCCAACCTTGCATTAGCTCAATTGGAAAAATAATCTCTTTACGAACAGTACCGTTATTTCTTACTTGTCATGGTACAAGTGGTTTGTGGATGATATTTTTATTCTATGGAATAGTACTGAGGAATCTTTATTACAGTTTGTTGAATTTTTACATACTACGACCACATTTTTGAAATTTTCTGTGAAACATTCTAGACATAATATTGATTTTCTAGATGTGAATATTAGTAAGAATTTGGACTTTAAGTTTAGCACTTGTGTTTATAGAAAAGGTACTAGGAGGAATGCCTAGTGCCTACCTCCATAAGAATAGCATGCACCCTCATCATGTTTCTAAAAATGTATTGAGATCACAATTCCTTAGGAATATGAGATTGCATAATGATGAACAACAGTTACAGTTAGCATTTAATGAGCTTAAACATGATTTCTTAGCGAGGGGTTACAGTGAGAGAGATATTAATTCCTGCATAGAGTCAGTTTTGATGGAAAGGGATAGAGCAGGGAGGCCTTATTTTGCTGAACAAGGTAGTCGACAACAGGATGTAGCTCAACACATTACTAAAACTAACATGATTAGAGTGCCATTAACATTTTCTAGCAACATAAGTGACATGTGTGATATAATCAAAACCACTGGGATATTTTACTTGCTAGTGATGAGCTGAGGAATTTGATTACTGATACATCTAGGTTTTCTTTTAAGAATAATATGTCCCTCAAGAGGCGTCTTTATTATAGGAATCAAGGCCAAGTGTAGAATATTATATCTCAGAGACAGGGTACATTTTCTTGTCGACACTGTAACATTTGTAAATATATCTATTCTGGAGCTAGCTTTATTCATTCTTTTTTAGGAATATCGATAGACTATTATTTCTATGCTGATTGTTCTTCCAAGCATTTGGTATACTTTGCATTCTATGCGGGGTCTACTATATTGGGAAAACTGATTGTACTCATAGGGAATGGGTGCAAACACATATGTGTGATATTAAGAACAAGAAAGAAAGTAGTGCCCTAGAGAAACATGTACTCCTCTATGGTATTGAACACACATTTACATTCTTTGTCCTTGAATTATTATTAAAGAATGATAGAGGATGGAATATGAAAACTAGGACTGAATCTTGTGAACAGAAATGGATCATATATTTTAAAGCTGACAGACCACCAGGCTTAAATGAAGCTGTATCACTGAAACCTTTTCTTTCTACTCATCCCTTTAAACACTGATTTGATGATGTTCTTATTTTATTGTTTGAATGTGCAGTGTTGTTGCTGATTGGTTGCTTCTTATCTGAGGTTTGTGTAAATGTGTATGTTCTTTTTAGTGTTTGTCTGATGAAGAAGTTTTTACCTTGAAAGCGCTTACCAGCTGTTTTACTGTTTGTGCTATTAAATTGTTTTTTATCAGCATACTTGAGACCTAGAATTGTTTTTCATTTTTATTTCTCAAATGGGAGTTAGCCTTAATTATTGAAATAAATCTCCTGTTTCTGTCTTGTCTCTTACTATTTGTGTAACCAATTCTTTTTTATAACCAATTACTTCACATAATTTACTTAATTTATCTAGTTCTTTATTAAAGCCTTCTGTTTTACTAATTAATCTTGAAACTTTAATAGCTTGCCCATGAATCACTCTTCTTTTAACAGATTCTGTGTGGCCACTTGGACTGTGTACATACATGTTAACAAATTATGGTTTCCCATAAATCATACAGAATATTTGTCTCCAAATTTATTTCTAAATTAATATCTGAAAATGTAATATTTTTCCATCCCAATGGTGAGTGAAATTTAAAAATATTGTAGAATTTAAATACATTAAAATTCTTCAAACTCATATTGTTCATCCTTCCAAATGACTATTATGTCATCAATAAAACGTGTAAATAAAATAATTTTATCCATAAACTTACTTTTAAAAACAAATACATTCTCCCATTGGGACATTATGGTATTTGCATAAGATGGAGCCATGTTAACTCCCATTGTAACTCCCTTGATTTGGAACCAAACTGGTTAATGCCACCAAGGGTCCAATAATGGTTAAAATGTTTTAATAGAAAATTTTGATAGAAAACTGTGAGCTTTCATCCAATAAAAGAGACCTCATCAGAATAAAATAATCTGAAAACAAGAACATTATATACCGGTCATAAAATAATTTCATTTGTTAATTGATAGATTAAAATCACTTCTTCCTTAAATCAATGGAGGATAATAAACATAAACCCACATCCTTTAATTTCAATTAACATTCATTGCAACATCTTGCTATTATAAGCATTATTTCTAACCATTATGTCAACAAATGCCAAAATATCATAAACAACTATGAAGTTAAAATTACAATTTAATAGCCATTACATTTAAAAGAGGTGCAATTGAAGCATGTTCATTTAACCCTGTGTGAAGATAACTCTCAGTCTATGCTGCCAATTCATTTTGTGTAAATTTAGACATGCTTTCCAATCCCCCCCTTGGGTCCTGTTTGATCTTTTCCAAAATTCCAAATGAGAATTTCTTAAAACTATTGCACTCTGTAGAGTGTCTGTATAAAGCACTATTTTCATTTTTGTTGGCAGTGTCATAAGTATGTTCATAGGTGCATGTCCTAAGTGTACGCTCTGTATTGCCAACATAGAATACTGTGCATCCTGCACATGTTGCCAGATAAACTATCTTTGCGTAGTACAGTTCCCATCTTGAAATGTTATTTTAGTTATAAAAATATTCACAAACATCAAGGTTTGATAATAATATACGGTCACTGTCTACAGCATCCACACCTTGTAGTACCCTTAGATGTTGTTGAGGAACCAAATTGTTTATTTTACATTAACCTTTTAAAATTTGGTGCTGTTATGGATATAAATATAGGTTTAGATCCCACATGTTAAATAAGTCTGAATTGGCTTTAAAATATACCAATTTCTCTTAATAATCTCTTTAATTTCTTTGGACAATAGGTTGTATTCCACTATTAGTGCCTTTCCGTATTTCCTGTTTACTTCATAAGTTTGAGGTTTTATTAACACTGTTCCTAATCGAGGTATATATTTGTTCCCCCACTCCTTATATACTTCTGAAAGCAAACTATCTAGGAGATGAATAGGGTACCCTCTCACCAAAAACATTTCCTACAACTTAAATAATTCCACCCATACATCCTTCTGTTGAGATGTTATATGTGCCACCCTAATGGCCTGTTCTTTTACTAAGTTCTTCTTCTGCCACAAGGGGTGATAACTGGTATAATGTAAATAAGAATTGCAAAAGGCCTTCTTCCTATAAATATTAGATTTAAACACTGACTGTGTATAGGAAATGAGGGTATCCAAATAATTTATCTTCTATCTGCTCCAAGAATATGTGAACTTCAAAAAGTCTTTGCTCTTGTTCATATATTCAGCAAATGAATGAACCTCTTCAGCCTCTCCATCCCATAAAATGAAGATGCCATCTAAAAATCTTCATTATAAATGAAGTTGTTTGGCAAAATTACAATTGAATGCAAACTGATTTTCCCAACCTAGCAATACCACATTTACAAAAGCAGAGGTGCAGAATGCTCCCATCACTACACCCCTGATTTGTTGGAAAGATCCCACTCAAAATAGATGTAATTACAATCTAAACTTCTTATTTTTTAAAACAAATTCATTATCCAGTTGGGCTATTATAATATTTGCATAAGATGGAGCCATGTTGGCTCCCATTGTAACTCCCCTGATTTGCTTATGGTCTGCACCTGTTCCCTCTAGACTTTTGAATATTGGCTAACACATTCTCTACCCCCATAGTGCCTTTTTTAGGCATTGACAACCTGATAAACTTTTTGACATAAAAAAAAAAACAATCCAAGAAAATCTAAACATGCTACAGCTTAATGCCAGGAATCTAAACAATAAACTCCATTCTTTAGAAACACAGAAAAAGGAACGCCACCTTCCAGTCTCGTAAAACTAGGCTCTGGTCGTAGATTCTGCAAGTTGTTTGAATAATAAATCCAAGTAGCGTAGTGAATAAATAACGCTTTTATTAATACCAAAAAACAAGAGCGTTTTCGCCGTAGTATTACCAGGAGGGTGGTAATACTACGGCAAAAATGCTCTTGTTTTTTGGTATTAATAAAAGCGTTATTTATTCACTACGCTACTTGGATTTATTATTCAAACAACTTGCAGAATCTACGACCAGAGCCTAGTTTTAAGAGTTTGGAAGGTGGCGTTCCTTTTTCTGTGTTTCTAAAGTTTGTCTGCTTGTGGAGTTGAATAAACTCCATTCCCCACAAGCTCTTCTCACCCTTGAGAGTGTACATGTCTGTGCAGTTACTGAAACATGGTTTAAAACCATGGAGAGCATAACGCCAATGCAGTGCTATAATGTCTTCCACACATTTAGACCAGCTACTGCACGTGAAAGGACAAAAGGCTGATATGTCTCAATTTACATCAAAAACAAATGTATTTCAATGCTAGTTAAATAGTGTAATGTGGTTCAGCTTCTCCACATCCAAATTACCATAGACAAAGTCCCATATCATATCCCTGCAAGCAATAGGTCCTCCTCTATTACCAGGAAACTTATAACACATACTTGAACATGATAGAGATACTCCCCATTTTACCCATACCCTATTCAATTGTAATTTTACCTAACCTATTAGAAAAAAGGAATCAGAATCATACATAACCTCAAGTATGTAGGCCCAGAGGTTCCTGGACTTTGTAAGCCCAAACACCCTAAACCAGCTAGTCCATACATCCACTAGGGGTGTTAACATCCTTGACCCGGTCTTCAAAAACATGGAGAATGCTGCACCCCCCTACTGTCATGTACTCAGTGGTCAGGTCAGAAAATAAAGCTGTCTTCTTTGAAATAAAAATAAAACCAAGGACCCCAACTAACTCTGGAATGTTTAGTAATTATTCTAAGGCAAGCTTCCTACTATTAAGTGACACCCTAGCAAAATTTCAGGCCTCCACCCAAACTGTAAGAGCACTGCTTCCTATGTGGAATTGTTTATGAAAACCCTGAACAATTATGATAATGGTTGCAGAAAGATAGCTGTACCTCCTTGGGATAAGCACAGGACAAACTCAAAAAATATATAATTTGAGGAATCCCTACATCAATAGGTTGTAAAACAAAAGGAAGAAAATCATGGCAAAAATTAGGAAGTCCAATGCCCAGCAAGGCAAAAACTACCTTATTCATTCAAACAAGCAGCTTGGGGCGGGGGGGGGGGGCTAATCAATTCTACCAAAGCCAAATTTGGGCTAAAATTGCCTCCCGGGTCAGGGATAATTGCAAGGCATTCTTCAGCTGTGTCTGCAACCTCAAAGTCAATGCACAACAATTTGCTGAACTTAATTCTAAATGGAACCACCTATACTGAGTCGGAAGATATAGCAAATCTACTGGCCAAAAAATATAGCTCCAGTTTTACCTCCCCTTCCCAAAAAATCAATCGGAAATGCCCTCAATGGTAACTCTCACAACTTTCACAAATGAACAGGTCCTCTATGCACTCTTCAAGGCAGAATGCACTGCATCGATGGGCCCAGGTAATATCCGAGGATGCCTCCTTAATAGCATGAAGCAGAATCTATCAGGACCACTAGAATCTCTGTTTAACCATTGCCTCCATTAAAAGCAAATGGAGGACTTCAAATCTCATCTGCTAAAGGGCAGACCACATACTGACCAAGGTATTTACAGACCCACAAGTCTGAGTAGTCTCATATGCAAAGCCATGGAAAGAATTATCATGGAAATGATGAATGGAAACCTTCAGAAACTGGATCCAATCAGGTTTGGTTTTTGTCAAGAGCAGGTCATTCCTACTAATCTTTTTCTTTAAGAAGGTTAGCAAAGAAATGGACGAGGGCAAAATGGTACACACTGCCAACCTTGACCTGGCCAAAATATTCAGCACAAAACTTCACTGGGACATTATAGACAAACATAAAATTAAATATAAACCACTATGTCACCCACTGGATAGCCAGCTGGAAGTTAGGATAGGGGAGTTACCACTACAAAAAGTCACTAGCAGAGTTCCTCAAGGCTTGGTGCTATGATGGCTCCTTTTTGGTATCTACTTCTTGGAAGTCAAGGCCAGAATTAAGGGCCTCTGGCTGACCATGTTTTAAATGATTACAAACTAGTTACAGTCATAAAATCCCTCAAAGACATGTGTACGCTCCAAGAAGGCCTGAGACAATCCAATAACTGTACCAAAGCCACGGTCTATAATTCAATGGAAGGAAATGCATAAATGTATCATTTCAGAAGACTTCTTCCCTTGGAAACTACCACATTGATAATATACCTCTGAGAGCAGACAATGGTCAGGTATTCGGGAATGCATATAGACAGTAAACTGGTTTTTGACCATCATGTGTCCATGGTAATAAGGAAAACATTGTATGTTGTGCAACGTGTAAGCAAGTGTATGGCATCTAAGTCCAAGGATGTCGTTGTTCTGCTGTACATGACCTGCATCAGTCCAATCATTAAGTGCAGTGCCCTCTTTGGTATGTACCTGATCAGGCATATAAAACAACAGGAGTGTCTACACCGGTAACTTACAAAAAAAATACAGGGTGTAAACATCCTGTCCAGCGTGGACTGGCTCAAAGCCCTTTTCCATGACTCAGTCTTCTACAGACTGTGAGAGGCAGTCTGTGCCTGCCTCCAAAACATCCTCTGATCCCACATTGATCAACCTGTGCGCATCTGCAAAACAGATGGCATAAATTATGTCACAAAATAGGAATACAACATTTTCCATATAAATTGGTAGAGAGGAGAAAAGAAAAAGAAATGACTGTAAAGTTAATGAAGATGTTTGGGATTCACATAGTCAAATCAAAGTCACTCATCTGTACATTTGTCCTTTGGATGCGACGTTAAACCACAGTCCTATTTGCTTGAGTTGGTATACCTTCGGTGGATGTACAATCCCAAGGCAGCTTTTAAAAAGAGTAGGGGAAGTTCCCCATGTGTCCTGACTAAATTTTCCTAGTAGTATAAATACCACCTCAGGTCTTCCCTGAAAAGGGGCTACTAGCCTAGTGGAACTAACCTGGTCAACAAAAATAATTAAAATAAAATAAATAAATAAATAACCATTTCCAAACTACAGATAGTCATATTATGTAAACTATAGATTAATTAGGTAATAACTTTTGCTGTGTCACCAGAGCAGCCTTGTGTTCTGCCATCTGTTTATCTAATAGCTTCTGGAGAAATAATGGAAAGAGATAAATGCATTTATGTTTCCTGACTGTTCTGAGTTAGTTTCAGGCTCAGGCTCTGTTGCCATTCCTGAGCTGTGTGTGGCTGCAGATTGTGTTAACTTAGTTTTGGCATCATCAGGTGACAGAAAAGACACAGATCTTTCAGGAAAGGTAACTTATAAAATGGAAGTGGGCCACAGTGTTAGTGAGAAATCACTAGACTGAGTGAGGGTAAAGTGCAGTTTAAAATCATGTGTCTGCCATGTCCCTGCTCCAACGAGTAGTTCTTCCTAACGCTCTTAGTTAATGCAGTGTAACATCACATACTTAACTCCTGAGGACACTGATAACATAACAGCAAACAAATTCAGCTTAAACTTTACCACACTATCTTCCCCAAATTACTTACAACATATTAACATGCCTAAGCCAACCCACCGTCACTGCCAAGTAAGTCCTAAGTGCTCTCTCCAAGGCTAAAAACACTAGCTCCATGGAGACTGACAATGTACTATGTTTTCTTGCCAGCATCAAATAATACCTGGCTGACCCTCTACTCTGTTACTCTTATTCCTTAACATTTGTACATTCTTTTTTATTTTTATTTTTTTTTGTGAAATGTTTTGTATTACACCTGGACTGAGCCTGAAATTGGTCAATACTGATCAGTGCACTACCTTGGTAAACAAATATAAATAAATAAATAAACTCTCAGCCCCTCTACTATGTTTATGTCAGAATTATGGAGAACTGCTGTAGTCATACCACTCCACAAATAATTTGGACTTCGCCAAAGCCTTCAGTCCATTCAACATTCAGACATCATTGATAAGCTAATCCAGTTACATGTAACCCAGATGTTACCCAATGAACAGCAAACTGGCTCACCAACAGAACACAGTTTGTTAGTCTTGCAGGCACACTCTCAACTAAAAGAGTAGTTACCAGCAGTGTCACTCAGGGATTAGTCCTGGTACCACTCATCTTTGATATCTTCTTTTCTGATGTTAAAGCAAACACCAAAGGCCTGTGGCTGAAGAAGTTTGCTGATAACTGCAAATCTGGAACTCTCATAAATATTCCAGATGACTTACATATTCTCCAGGAACATCAAACTCATGTTAACAAATGGTGCTTGGAACATGCCCCCAAACTAAATGCCAAAAAATACAATCTTGATTGCATTGGCAAACTGGCCACTCCTGTTCCTATCACACATGTGACATTGCCCCAAAAAACTGAATCAGTCATCAGAGACTAAGGCATCGTCATTGAGAGTGAACTATCCATTGACCACCATGTGACCACTGTTGTTAGAAAATCTTTTTATATGGCCCAACTAATCACCAGAGGTATATCTTCTAGATCCAAGGAAGTTATTGTCCCCCTCTACTCCTCCACTGTCAGACCAATAATGGAATGGAATGCAACCTCTTGTATGTACTTGGCTAGGCATATGACCCTGTTTGAGAGACAGCAGCATTTTCTTACTAAAAAAATCAAGTGCATGATCTGCATGAGCTACCCTGACCACCTTAATTTGCTGTCAGTTTTATACTGACTATTGTGAGGAGATTTTTTTTGCCTGCAGAGCTTTGAAAGATCTGGTCTTATGTAATCTCTTACACATCCACAAAACTAATACCACCTTAAAACCCACTCAAGAGACCTAAACTACCACTGAAACATAAGTAGGACCTTTTGGCAGGATATATATTTCACAGAGAATAACTCTTTTATGGAATAGACTCCCCTTAGAGGTAAAGTGTAGTAGCTATATGACTCTTTTTAAGTGTAACCTGGATGAATGGATAGGAATTCATAAGTACACTGGTATGCCCCCTCTGGGCCTTATGGAATGGAGGAAAAATTAATTCAGTGCCTGATATTAATTTATGTCTTGATAAACTGGTAGCATCATTGTCTATGTTACAAATGGTCCATTCTATCAGCAGACTAGTATGAACCTAGATCAACAGCCTGAGGTGCATTTTAGAATGATGAATATAATATATTTTTGGTATTGTTTCCAGAAGGTGCTGCAGATTCTCATAAAACTGGTGAACTTCCTCCTTTTTTGCATCTCAAGTAAGATTTCTGCACAAAACTTATGACATTGATCTTTAATAGTAATTGAGTTGCACTTTCACCAGATTTGGTACTGAATTAAATATACTTAAATCGTACCTTTAAAACAACTGTTTGCAAAACACCTCTCCCTCTGAGTGCTTTTTGTTCAGGCCCTCACTGAATGAAAAGGTACAAGGGTAGCTACTAGCAATGTAGTAAAAAAACAGAGGTAATCCAGAGGGCTTGAGTGACGTCTGGTATCCCATATGTGACCCAGAGGGTAACAGGACTAACAAGAAACAGAGTATAAAGGATAAGTCTAGGTAAAATCACATTAGCTAGCAGATCTAGGAGATTCTCTATCACTCTGATACACTCCCTGTTGGAGAAATAAAGACACCTTGTTGAAGTTTCCAGTAGTTTATTCATGTAATCAGGTGGATGGAAGAGTGTTCTTGTTCTAATACATTACATTCAACAGGTTGGTTATTTAACGGCAGTTACAGATAATGGTGGGAGGTTCCATGGGACCTGATTGGAGGAAAATCTGGGAGATGGAAAAACAAGGAGCCAATCCCAAAGCTTAGACGTTAGTCCCTTATTTGAATATTCCTGAAAGACCTGTGAGGTTTTATACGCTCAACAGGCTGTGGAACCTCATTCTTAGTCAAAAGATATTATTTTTATTTTTAACTACAAACAAACAAAGAATGGCAACACACCATGAACTACAACTATAGAACTATATTTAAGAAAACACTTTCGCCTGAACTTCATCAGGTCCCTCTAACAGAGTGGTTTCCATTTTGATCATTGAAAATGCCTGCTTTTACAAGGATGTCACCAGACTTTATTAGTCTGTTTTGTAATACATATAAAATGAGTGGCTGTGTCTTCATCAGTGGGGGCTCATATTCCTTGGAGGCAAGTACAGCAAACTCTCAGTTAACTGGAACTCAATCAATCAGCACTTTCAAGCAACCGACAAAAAAACATGGAAGAAATACAGTACAATTTTCATGTGTTACACTTTCTGTTTTAACCCTGCAGAAACATGCCTTATGTTTTTAGAGTTTTAGAGTTTTAGAAAGAAAGATAGGAGTAAATTCCCTCTCTCCCCCTAACCTGAGAACAAGTCAAACCAAACAAATTGTATAGGGTACAGTATTAATCAGGCCTATTTTTAATAGAAACTCTCAAGCAACGAGAAACTACAGTTATCCGGCATGTACTATTCCCCCCCATGGGTGCTGGTTAACTGAGAGTTTACTGTATGAATGCTTTATTACAGAACTTTTGCCAGTCTATCACATATAATATGAGAGGCCGTGCCCACTTTTATGGGGCTTACTATCTCCTGACATATAATATGAAAGGCTAATATTATCTTGTATAACAAAACATGTTTAGAGTACCTGCTTATAAGAGACTCATATATATGATTAATGTACCAGTCCCCATTTTTCTTCCTATAGATAAAGACAGCCCTTTTTATATGCAGAGGAAGTAGTCACTCAAAGCTACACTAGGTTATTCCCATTTTTAAACAGTACATGCATCCAGAGAAATAGCATGTATGTGTCCAAGTAGGTAGAAAAAAAGTAAAAAGTGAGTACAGTTTGAGACATCAGAACCTTTTGTGTAGGGCTTACTGCGCCCATGGTATAAAAATCCAATAGTAAGTGGCAAACTTTAGAGTATACAAACATTTTTAATAAATGTAAAAATCTTGGATCTTCTTTAAGCATAGGCAAATTGTGCCTATGATGTAAAGTATATAGTAGTGTGAAATGCTGCCCTGAAACAACAATTTTAATTGTATTGCAGAGTATAGAAAGTCGTTCGGTTTTCCCGGTTAGGGGTCGCCACAGCGGATCACTAGTCAGCTATTGACTGGCAGTGGATTTTTACGGTGTTGAGTTGCCAGCCCGGCGCCCAACCTTCAAGAAAGCACACACACACACACACACACACACACACACACACACACACACACACACACACACACACACACACACCTACCTGCATGTCTTCAAATTTCAGTCAAACACTGGGAGGACATGCATACTCCCCACAGAAGGCACTCCAGCCGAGAATCAAACTGGAGAACCTCTTGCTGTGAGGTGGCAATGCTAACTGCTGCACCACAGAGGTCAACATGCTGCAGATTATAGACATTTTGTTAAATGCCAGCCCAATGGCTACAGTATCCATACCTGGTTGCTGTGGAGTAGCTGCAGTGAGAGGAGAAATGCTCTTACTCCCAGCGCATGGTTTTAAGGCACTCCAGTCTGGGGTCTTCACTGCTCAAGCCAAAGCTTCTTCATGAGTCTATGATTTACTGAGGGGTCTTCTGTTTAGATTCTTCCTCAGTGTTTCTAATAAGGGTGGATGATTTCTGGTATTTTGAATGCTACTAAGTGCCACAAGTGGAGGGGCATATTCTAGCTTGTGAATCAATATACATCTAATAATGGAATAACTGATGTTTGCAGTCAACATGTTTATTTTATAGGAAAATGTAACTATATATGCAGTGCATCTTCATTTCTTCATCAGATTTGGTACAGATCTTACAAATATTTTGGAAATTTTATGAAAATCTATATAAAGCAGAGAAATGTGGAAATCAAAGAAATGTATAAATGAAAATGTTTATGGAAGAATTAAATATGCCAAGATTAGAGGTAGATAAGGCTCAATTACTAACAGTTGGGATAGGAGCTGAGATGAGATAAAATGGTGATGTATAACTAATTTACAGGAAAGTTTCAAGGAATAGATGATATTCTGGTGGAAATTTGGAAGGTAGGAGGGAAAAAGTGATAAAGATCAGGAAGGTATTTTTAACAGTATTTTTAAAAGGAGGGGGAGAATCAACATCCAGGAAGAAAGCTGTGGTGGATGTAATACCTAAAGACAGTAAAGACCCATTGGACCCAACTTCATATAGGCCCATTTCAATACCAAACCATGATTATAAAGCATTTATGTCGATAATGAATAATATAATGGCAAAGATGATGCTAAAATTGATAGATATGGATCAATGTGGTTTTGTGGAAGGAAGGCAAACATTCAACAAAATTAACAGAAAAATGATGGCACAGAGAGAAGCAGAATATAAGAAAATACCACTGTTGTTGGTGGGTCTTGATGCAGAGATGGCTGGGATTTTATGAGTAGGGCAATGAAAGCATTTGCATTTTCCCTGATAAAATTATAAGGTTGATTAGTAGGATATATGAGGGATAATAGGCAAAAATTAAAGAAATGGGGCTCCTCTCTGCTAAGTTCTGTTTAAGAAGATAAGCCAGGCAGGGTTGTCCTCTTTCAGTTTATTATTTGTGTTATATTTAGAACAACTGGCAAAGAAAATAAGGGTCTCAGAAATTCAAGGATACAATTGGTATGATAATCAAAAAGTTGGCTTTGTTTGCAGATGATATTATTGTATACCTGGTAAAACCAGGAAATGACATTTCAGTGTCGTGGAACATTCTGAGATAGTTTCAAGTATTTTTTTTTTTTTGGATACAAAACTAATAAAGATAAAACAAAGACAATAGCTATAAACTATGTAACCACGCAATAATTGGTTCAGCAATACCCATAGTTATGAGACATGATAACATGAAGCACTTAGGAGTATGGATTTAAAAGGATTCTGTTATGGCAACTTAGGATATGTGGGAAGAGAATAAATAAACAATAATACAAAAACTAAGAAATTGGAAGCTCTGTTTTATGGATACAGATACAAAGATTCAAGCAGAGAAAATGTTTTAGTCCCTTTAGTTTTATATACAGGGCAGGCATATTTTTATCAACCAGATGAGATGCTGTGTATAGCATTTAATAAAGAATTGAAGGATTTTATCTGTCAGGGAAAGAGGGCAAAAGTCAAGTGGGATAAATTTATCCTTCTAAAAGAACAAGGTGGATTGGGATTACCTGACTTGAAGGGATATTTCAGAACTACACTTAAGGCTCCTATACATAGCACAAGCAGAACTCTGTAATTAAAATTGGAAAGAGATTATGATGACAAAATGGGGGCATTTCAAGAAACAAGGAGAGACTGGGATTTTGGATGCAGATTCTTAAGGAGGATAACAATAACCATGCAAAATATTATATTCATAAAGTAGCAGAAAGTATTCTAAGAACTAAGCCAACACAGGAATGGAGAAAGAAGATTCTGCTGACAGGGATGACTGCAGTTAGGGGTACCGAAAATAGGCAAGAGGGGGAGTGAAATGTGCTGGAGAAAACTGGCAAAGGAACCAAGGTATTGGAAGCAAATAATTAGAGAGAGAAAGGTAATATAATTGGAAGAGGTCAATAATTCATTTGGACTGTAGGCTAGAGTTTGCCTTTCCTATCAACGATTGATATCAGAATACAGATAGAAAAAGAATTGGGGATCCTAAGTGAAAAACCAGCAATGTAGAGTTTTTAGTAAAATCTAGAATAGAAGCTGCTGTTAACAAATGGATAATTAGTGGGGCATATACAATATTGCATAATAACTATATGAATCAATCATAGGAGGTTATAAAGGATTGGGAAGAGAGAGTGGATAAGCAAGTCACAAAGAAACACTGGGAGGATACATGTATGGTTCCCAAATATGTAACAAAATGTAATAGATTCAAGATCTTTGCTTTGTAGTGTTTGCACAGATATTTTATACTCCAAGCAGACTCCAAAGAATTTTTCCTCGGGTGAATTGCAAATGTTGGAGGTGTGATAGAGAAGAGAGAGGTAATTGGGAACATATTTTTAGGAGTATAATGAGTTGGCAGGCTTTAAAAATTCCCTGCAGGCTACTATATCAGAAATACTGGATGAGCAAATTGGTATAAATAAGGAAATGATTTTTTGAGCTGTAAAACAGAATCTGAATTTCCTAGGCATGGTAAGGCATTGCTGAGTTTAATTCTGGTGGTTGCCAAAAAGCAATTACTAGAAAATGGAAATCAAAGTCTAAACCAACCGAACTCAAAGTAGTGAACATAGTAACAGAGATTAAAGAACTGGAAGTGGGATCTTTAGAAAAGGTTAAGAGCAAATTACATAGAAAAAAATGGGAATTATGGGAACAATACATGGTGTTTTGGAGGAGGAATGAGGTTTAAGGGAAGGAAGAAACTGAATGATCTATGTAATGTTTGACTGCAATGACTATATATAAGATTATATGTGATGTATAATGTCTGCAACTGAAAATATGTCAATGTGGTTTGTTTTCATTTATATAAATATATGAATCTGTGTTATAAGAGATAATTCAATAAAGATGTTTTTTATTTAAAAAATACATAAATCTAGTTTATTTTCATATAGCTGTGGTCCATGCAGTTGATGATAATGTCTCAGTAGATGTCACTTTTTTAGATTTAGTTAAGTCTTTTGCTTCAGTATTGCAGTCCTCATTATAACTGAACTGGAGACATGGGGCTTTATTATTTATATTATTAGATGGATTGCAAATTGATTGGATGGTGGAGGATCAAAGGCACAATTTGGCAGAGAAAAACCTTGAGAATATAAAGTGTTTAGTGGTGTTCCACAGGGATTGGTCTTGGATCCATTAATATTCCACATTTTTATGTCATATTTGCTTGAGTCTGCTAAGTGTTCATAAATTTGATGGCAATGACAAGATAGCTAACATAATTACTACAGTAAAAGGTCAGACTATCATGCAGAATTATCTTGATATGCTATATACATGGGGACAGCTAAACAGTCTATCCTTTAATGGCACAAACATAGGAGTATGTATATGAGTAAGAATAACACAAGGTACCTATTGGATTAATTGATGTTATTATCTCAGACTGTGAAATGTATGAAGGCAATTAGTGCTGACTTATAATTTGGTTGCCAAGTAGGCAAAGTTGTTAGGAAAAGCCTCAGTACTGCTAGGACTATTGTTAGATAAATTTTATTTTTGAAATAAGGACGTTTTAATGCCAGTACATAAGAGCATAACAATACCTATGCTACAGTACGGTGAGGGTTCTTGTATATATGCCTCCAAAAAGAGTTAGAAAAAGTTGATAAATATTATTCCAGACATATTATGAGTGTAATGGGGTTAAATTATGCAACTCAGCTGAGCAATTTAAAACTATATTCTGCACACTCTCATTTGCTTAATGGAGACTTAATTTGGGTATATAAATGTTTAAATAATACAATTATTGGAAGGTAACTTGGATATCAACTTTAGGAACCATGATTGATATGCAATGAATAATTATTCATTTGTAAGGATCAAGAGGATGACAAAACAAGGGAAGGATTTTTCTTTTCAAATTAGGACAGAAAGAAGGTGGAGTAAAGTGGCAGCCAATGTAAGATGTACAGAGATTGTTAACATCTTAAAAAGCAGTTGGACAGTTGACCTAGGGACAAGGAACATTGGATCTGGACCTCATGGAAGCAAGCTTATAATAATATCTTGTGAATTCCTCAGCCTTTAGCTTACTTTGAACATTAAACCACATAAGTTAAGTTAGATGTAACTGTTATGTATTGGCTATGTTACAAAGATGCCTTTGGGAGGTGGTAACATATTTTTTGATCATGTCAAAAATTATAGGTTTTCAGATTAGATGTGGGGAATCTTGTACATGCATGTTGCATTGCGAAATGATGAATTTTATGAAATTATTTTGTTGGGCTATGGCAAGCAAATGTAAGTACCAAAACTCAAAAATCTAGTTTGTTTATGTTGATGACAGTCATGACAAAAGATCTGTAACCAGAAAATGGAAATTGAATGTTACTCTATGTATTGATGATATTGTTCAGTTGGACCAAAAGAAAAGTGGGGAAGTTAAGAGAATTTCATGGATTATACAGATGGCTTCCTTGACATAGGCACAATGATAAGGTAACTGAGAGATATAGAAGCAGAATTAGACATCAGATTAGAGTAAGACAAAGTCATATGGATACATCTTATACACTGTATTTTATGGAAGTTGGAGTTAGAGGACATATTTTGCATACTTTATATAGAAGCTGTATATTATAATTGCATTTCCTTTCCAGAAAGTTGATAAGTGGAGTATAGGTCAAGCCTTATTTTCTCAACTGTAAGTCTGTGCGTTTGTTAATGTACCTGAAAATAGCTGAAAAGTTGACAGTTTATTCTATTTTCTCTTTTGTTATTAACATTTCTGCATATAAAATAAAAATGCATTTTATAAATATTTATTAATTTGTCAAGGTTATGATTATTTATTTCACTGTATAAACGTCAGACAGATTATGTTTTTTTTCATATATTTGTTAATACTGAATATGTTACATAGGCTTTAATTTAGCTTGCACTCACAAGGTTGAGACGTTCTTTAATCTTATAGTAGGAAAAGCCATATTGTTTGATGCCTTTTTAAGATGTTTATTATGGTTTTATTTCTGTGTAACATTGACAGACTGGATCATTTGATATCTATTACCTACAAACATCAATAAAATTTAATATGACATAAAAAAGAAAAGCTGTCTATCTCATAGAATGACTACTACCAAGCATATCCATGCAGTGGAATTCTACTACTATCTAGTGACTTGTACACAGTGTAACATGTGGTTGATGTATTTGTAGCCACACTAACCTTCTGATATGCCCAGCAGTACTGTGCACAAAATACAATGATATATATAAACATATACCACCCGCATGGCTAATCTGAACATAACATAACCTTGCATGGCTAATCTGAACATAACATACCCTGTGCAATGCATGTTGTATGCAAACTGTATATCAGATACAGCATTCTTTGCAATAGCTATCAGTCATCAGTCACCTCATCATATGTACTGAACATAGTCCACACAAACAGGGTGGTACTGAAATGGACAAAGTCATGATGAAGTCATGGGCTGGTACAGCTGTGGCTGCCATGAGTATGCACAGCTGACAGCTATCCATGGGGTGTAACCAGATGTGCAGGTGTTGCCAACCTTCAAACCTTTATTCAGTACACCAATGTCATCATGTAGCTTTTGTGAAGATAAGTTAACGATTAAATAATTGTCTACATTATTCAAACCATTGTCCTGAACATCATCTCCACTTGTTTTTCTGCGTTTTTTGCCTGCTTGCCTAAGGAGTTCTTCAAAAAATTCAGTCTTTTGCTAGGTGAATTAACTGTCACTACTTCACCCAAATCAGAATCTAAATTAAGATTTGTGACCACATTTGGCAATAGCACTTCTAGAATTAGAGATGTTTTAAATAAATATTGGCATTTTTTAAAAATGGATCTGTTTTTTGATCAGTTTTTGGATTTTGATTTCAATGTAGTAAAAATATTGGTGAACAATTGTCTTGGTACAAGAAAGGAAAAGTAGTTAATTCTGATGTAGGTGATAACACTATGTATGGTTGTACTTTCTGTTGTAATTGTGTTTACTGTAAACTGGTATTAAAAACAAATTTTTTTACATCTATTAACACATCTAGAATTTATGCTATCAGACAGTTAATTAAGCAATAACCCACACCTGGGTGTGAGTAATGCTGGATTTACCCACGGTTGGTGTGGTTTGGTCACAAGGGCAAAGCCCGAGTGGCCAAACAAAGACAACCATGGGTAAATCCAGCATTACCTACACCCAGAAGTGGGTTATTGTTATTATAGAATGATATTATTTAAGAATAAAATACATACTTTTCTTAAATAATGGCATTGTATAATGCCTCCTTGCTGCCCTTCTGCAGCTATCCAGTATTCTGCGGCAGTTCTGATGTACTGCGCATGCATATGGTTACGCAGTACATCAGAGCTGTGTGTGGAATCAACGGAGAAAGGAAGATCTCCGTTGCTTTTTAAAAGGTGTCTTGCTATGCTAAAAGAGTTTAAAATAACGAGATATCTTAAAAAAAAGCAATGGAGATCTTCTTTTCTCTGTTGCTTTTTTTAAAGCTGTCTCGGTATGTTAAACGTTTAACATAGCGAGACAGCTTTAAAAAAAGCAATGGAAAAAGGAAGATCTCCGTTGCTTTTTTTTAAAGATATCTCACTATGTTAAACTCATTTAACATAGCGAGATAACAGCAACGGACCTCTTCTGTTTTCCTTTACTGTCCAACAAAAAAAAAAAAAAAAAAGACTAATACTAATGGAAAAAGTGCAACCGACCTGACCTTTTTCCATTAGTATAAGTCTGATTTACAATGTGCATGCTGAGCAATCAGCATGCACGTTTTGGAATATTAATGGGGGGTGTTGTGTATAATAGCTTGTAGTTCTGATGGTTGTTTATATGGCACTGTGCCAATGTGGGCCTTTTTATATAGGGCAGGCATCTAGACCTTGGAAACAGTGCACAGTGGTACATTTATGTGACCTAAAATGCATACATGACAGAAGTGCTTTATTTAAACATAAGTTGAAACATAGTACTGCACATTTTGTTGTTATATGTATTGATTCTGCTGTTGGGGGTGGTTTATCCTTAGAATTTAAACATGAACTTTTGGATAGGAAAGAAAGGATGTGGATTATCAGTCTTGGGGCTATTTACATACCTGGATTAAATTAATATTTTTGAATAATCAATTTGTTAATATTTTAATGTAAAAATTAAAACCTTAGCTATTCAGTGGTAGCTGATTTAATAATTTAACATTTATCATATACTTACATGCATATATATATACATATATATATATATACATATATATATATATATATATATATATATATATATATATATATATATATATATATACATACATATATATATATATATATATATATATATATACACACACACACACACACACACACACACACACACACATATATATATATATATATATATATATATATATACATATATATATCTACACACACACACACACACACACACACATATATACACACACACACACATATATATATATATATATATATATATATATATATACATATACATACATACAAATATATATATATATAGGTGTAGATATATATATATATATATATATATATATATATATATATATATATATAACACACACACACACACACACACACACACACACACACACACACACACACACACACACACACACCATTTGTATAACATGCATGTGGACAACAGTTTCCAGCTACCTGTGGTTCATGAGATCTTTCTGGGAAAGTACTGTGAGATTGACCCACACTGTATGTTTTGTAAATTCTTTGGAACAATACTGTAGCATCTGGATATCTTTAGAGAGAGAGAGATCCTTCACTTCACAAAGATAGCTTCTTCTCATTACAGGGTGTTAATTGGAGATGATGCTGGTGTGCAGTACATGCAGCACCCAGAGTGCAGTATTGTGTCATGAGCTAGAGTTACCCCCCCTTTCCTAGAGCTACTCTGTAATGAAATGCATTCTACAAAGTACGGAGCTGCTACAGGTGGAAGAATCCAAAGCTGTACTATTCTCAGAACTTTGTTGAACTGGGAACATGTGTCAGAGAGATGCCCCATATCCATTTAGTAACAATAGCTTTTAATTATGGTTCTCCTGCTGAATCTGAGACTCTGGAGGTGCTGCACAATGCTCTTATGCCGGCTAACTGTATCTGAATTATTAAATATATTGTGATTGTTTAATAGCTACTACAAAGTGGTATAATGTGTGTTTACTAGCCACTTATGTTTAAGTTGTTGCAGTATGTATATTTTACTACATAACACTGACCTACATGACAGGGCAGTTTTTTATATATTGTGCTATGCAGTGCCATTCTGCATGACATATGTGAAGAAAATGAAAACACTGTCATCTGTGTTAGAATGTCTGGCAGAACATTTGTGTATATTCTCAGATTAACTTGTATTGTATGCCAGCATGTCTGATTGTGAAAATGTAAATATGTTTTTAAAACATTGAGTATTTCCCTGTTTATACAAAATGTTTGAATAATCTGTCAGTGTTTTGATACATTTCTAATTGCACATGTTTGTGAGAGAGATTCTAAAGTACAAACTGTCTGTGGAGAATCAGCTGATCAGTAGATCATGTCATTAGAATGTTCCAGGTTGCTATGTGATTATTTCAACAGATAATTGACAGGAAAAAGATGATTGTTATTTGTAAAATAAAAAAAGTTTAGACTGTTAACCTGGACTTTAAAAGAGAGTGCTGAAGTTAGTTACAGTGCTGTGCAGTTAGTTAAGAGTTGCAGTCAGTTACAGTGCTGTGCAGTGGATACTCAAGAAAAAGGACTCGCCAAAAACTGTAAATCTGCCTTTGTCTTACTGTTATGTTTTAGATTAAATCTGTGTTCTCTAGTTAATCAGACAGTATTTAGACAGAGTTTTTCTAAGATAATGGGCTTCTATCCTACAGTTTAATTTTATATTTCTAGGGATTGAATTCTGGTGTTTATTGAAAATTATTGATTTACATTTTTATAATCATTTTATTTATTATTAAATGCTTTCATTCCTTTACATTGTGGCTGGACAATCAGCGTGTTCTTTAAAGATCAGAGAGTGTTTATTACTTACTTACTTACTTATGCCCATCACCCTTGACAGGGTATGGGCCACCAACTACAGCTCTCCACCGAATCTTGTCCTGGGCCAGCTGTTCTATTTGGTTCCATGTGTAGCCTCTAAGCTTAGCATCTGCCTCAAAGTCTCGCCTCCAGGTGTTTCGTGGGTGGCCTCTTCCTCTCTTCCCCTGAGGATTCCAGCGCAACGCCTGTCTTGTAATGTTGTTTGCTGGTTTTTGAAGAGTATGCCCAATCCATCTCCACCTCCTCCTCTTAACTTCTTCCCCAATCGAAGTTGGTTGGTCCTTTCCAAAAGGGTGGCGTTGCTAATAGTGTCTGGCCATCGAATCCATAGAATCTTCCTGAGACAGCTATTTGTAAATGTCTGAAGTTTTTAGTGGTGGTCTTGTTTAACCCCAGGTCTCTGCCCCATACAGCAGTACTGACTTCCGTTAGAGTTAAACAGCCTTATCTTGTTGATCAAGGATAGTTCTCTTGTTTTCCAGACCCTATTTAACTGTATGAAGGCTGCTCTTGCTTTTCCTATCCTTGCCCTGACATCAGCTTCTGATCCGCCCTGCTTGTCAATTATGCTGCCAAGGTAGGTAAAGGACTGCACTTCCTCCAGTGGCTTCCCTTGCAGAGTGATAGGGTTAGTATTTGTGGAGTTTAATTTAAGGATCTTTGTCTTCAGATTGTTAATGTTAAGACCCACCTCTAGTGCTGTAACTGCCACCAAATTTGTCTTGTTTTGCATTTGCTGCTGGCTGTGAGAGATGAGGGCGAGGTCATCAGCATAGTCCAGATCTTCCAGCTGACTCCATAGGGTCCATTGGATCCCATTTTTCTGTCCTGCAGTCGATTTCTTCATAATCCAATCGATAACTAACAGGAAGAGGAATGGTGACCGTAAGCATCCTTGCCTGACCCCAGTTTTTACTTGAAAGCTTTCAGAGAGCTGCCCTCCATGTATAACCCTGCATGATAGACCATTGTATGAGTTTTTTATCAAATTTACTATTTTCGTTGGTATACCATAGTGCTTCAGAAGGCTCCACAGTGTCTCTCTGTCCACACTATCAAACGCCTTTTCAAAGTCAACAAAGTTGATATACAATGGTGAGTTCCATTCAACTGACTGTTCCACAATTATTCTGAGCGTTGCAATTTGATCAGTACACGATCTATTTTGCGAAGCCTGCCTACTCTTCTCTCAGCTTTTTGTCAGTGGTGTCCTTTATCCTTTCCAAAAGGATACGGTTGAAAACTTTTCCTGGAACTGATAGAAGATTGATGCCTCTGTAGTTGTCGCATTTGCTAAGGTCTCCTTTCTTGGGAAGCTTAATGAGATGGCTCTCTTTCCATTCTGAAGGAACAGTTTCCTCTGCCCAGATTATTTCAAAGAGTGGGTACAACATCTCCACTGATGTATTCAAGTCTGCTTTAAGGGCCTCTGCCAGGATGTTATCTGGTCCTGCCGCTTTCCCATTTTTCATTTGGATGATGGCTTTCCTGATCTCCTCCTTGCTTGGCTTTTCACAATTGATTGGTAGATCTTCATTGGCTGGCTCAATAATTGGAGGGTTTAGAGGTGGCGGTCTGTTTAGAAGTTCTTCAAAGTGTTCCACCCACCTTTTCAGTTGATGTTCTATACTATTGATGGTTTTCCCTTGCTTATCTTTAACAGGTCTCTCTGGCTTACTGTACTTTCCTGAAAGTTGCTTGGTGATATCATACAACATTTTGTGTTACCACTGTAAGCTGCCAGTTCTGCCTCAACTGCCAACTGTTCCACATAATTGTTCTTGTCTATTTTAATGCATCTTTTGACCTCTCTGTGGGCATCTGCATATTCTTCTTGGGCCTTGATCTTTGAAGCTCTGGTTTTACTGTTGTTTACTTTTGCCTTCTTCCTATAGAAGTTCTTCAAAGTGTTCCACACCTGTGGTTCATGAGATCTTTCTGAAAAGTACTGTGAGATTGACCCACACTGTATGTTTTGTAAATTCTTTGGAACAATACTGTAGCATCTGGATATCTTTAGAGAGAGAGAGATCCTTCACTTCACAAAGATAGCTTCTTCTCATTACAGGGTGTTAATTGGAGATGATGCTGGTGTGCAGTACATGCAGCACCCAGAGTGCAGTATTGTGTCATGAGCTAGAGTTACCCCCCTTTCCTAGAGCTACTCTGTAATGAAATGCATTCTACAAAGTACGGAGCTGCTGCAGGTGGAAGAATCCAAAGCTGTACTATTCTCAGAACTTTGTTGAACTGGGAACATGTGTCAGAGAGATGCCCCATATCCATTTAGTAACAATAGCTTTTAATTATGGTTCTCCTGCTGAATCTGAGACTGTGGAGGTGCTGCACAATGCTCTTATGCCGGCTAACTGTATCTGAAGTATTAAATATATTGTGATTGTTTAATAGCTACTACAAAGTGGTATAATGTGTGTTTACTAGCCACTTATGTTTAAGTTGTTGCAGTATGTATATTTTACTACATAACACTGACCTACATGACAGGGCAGTTTTTTATATATTGTGCTATGCAGTGCCATTCTGCATGACATATGTGAAGAAAATGAAAACACTGTCATCTGTGTTAGAATGTCTGGCAGGACATTCGTGTATATTCTCAGATTAACTTGTATTGTATGCCAGCATGTCTGATTGTGAAAATGTAAAGATGTTTTTAAAACGTTGAGTATTTCCCTGTTTATACAAAATGTTTGAATAATCTGTCAGTGTTTTGATACATTTCTAATTGCACATGTTTGTGAGAGAGATTCTAAAGTACAAACTGTCTGTGGAGAATCAGCTGATCAGTAGATCATGTCATTAGAATGTTCCAGGTTGCTATGTGATTATTTCAACAGATAATTGACAGGAAAAAGATGATTGTTATTTGTAAAATAAAAAAAGTTTAGACTGTTAACCTGGACTTTAAAAGAGAGTGCTGAAGTTAGTTACAGTGCTGTGCAGTTAGTTAAGAGTTGCAGTCAGTTACAGTGCTGTGCAGTGGATACTCAAGAAAAAGGACTCGCCAAAAACTGTAAATCTGCCTTTGTCTTACTGTTATGTTTTAGATTAAATCTGTGTTCTCTAGTTAATCAGACAGTATTTAGACAGAGTTTTTCTAAGATAATGGGCTTCTATCCTACAGTTTAATTTTATATTTCTAGGGATTGAATTCTGGTGTTTATTGAAAATTATTGATTTACATTTTTATAATCATTTTATTTATTATTAAATGCTTTCATTCCTTTACATTGTGGCTGGACAATCAGCGTGTTCTTTAAAGATCAGAGAGTGTTTATACCTGCTTGATACTCCCCAGGTCACCTCAAATGTCTGGCTGCTTCTGGTCATAGCTATCATTTGTTTTGATATTTAGTTTTTAATAACTGATCACTCTTTGAAGGGCACATAGATCTGTCTGATTCTGGTGGCAGCATTTACTATTTGTACTAGGAAGAGACACAGCTGGAAATCTGTTTCTGGCTTCACATAAGTGTTTGAGTGTGTGAGATTTGAATTTATTTTGAGCGTGTGTGAGTCAGAGGTCTTAAATTGGAACACACTGCTCTGAAGTGTATAATAAGGGATAACATTTAGGATGGACAGAGGTATATGGTCCAGTCCCAGGAAATAGAGCATGTTCCTGTCATACACTTAAGAGAAATTGTGGAATATTACTGTTGTGTGCTCTGTGCTCTGGTGTTTTCCGTGGCGCTCCCACTAAAGTCAGCAGTGAGGATTGAGGCTCCCTAATTACTAACCCGGGTTTTAAGTGGGGAACGTCACATTCTTGATTGCAGTCTGGTGGGATATTAACCGGACGTCACAACATATAATCAGTTTGCTAAATTATTTCATACTGCCATTATTTCACATAGGAAGAGACATTTAGATGTGTACAAGTATTCAGCAGCAAACTAGTTTTCCATGTTACACCATGGAAATATTTGTTTGTTACTGTAGTCCTCTAGCATACCCCCCAAATGTCCCTGATTTTGTAAAATGTTTCTGATATTGCATAATATTTTTGCCTTCTACCTCACAACTTTTTTTTGTAAATTACTGAAGATTACATTTAATCAGTAATGTCAGACATTAGAATTTCATACTTAAATTTTCAGAAAATACATGTTGTTGTAAACACCTGCCTTCCCAATAATTATTAAATGAATTAGAATAATATTTAAAATTGTCCCTGATATTTGGGCCTTATTCTGCCCCCTATTATTTTTGGCATTGTCAAGAATTCCTGAGCAAAGAAGTTGAGACATATATCCTCGATCCATGTTTTTTTCAGGGTAAGATAGCCTCTGTTGTTGGGTCTGGTACACAATAAGGTGGACAGTGGTATATATTTTATTTATTATTTTATTTACTGATTTTTGTTGGCCTGGAAATTATGACTTGGAATAATCAATTTTTGGAGGAGCCCCAGGGAGAAATCTTTAACGACAGAGTTACATTTTTTATGATGGCAAGAACTTAAATTAAATAATAATGCAAGTCACAGATTACAATAAAAAAAGATGAGAAATATACTGTACTTAGAAGGTAAAGCCTACATCATACTAGGAACAACAAATTACAGGCTATATGTTTGAGGGGAAAAAAAGGATAATAAAATGTACAGCATTAAAGAAAGCAAAGGCACTATGAAACTAGTACATAACTACATGTGAAGCTCAGTAAGTCATTTTGAGTAGAAAGACACACTGCTGTGTGTTTGTTAGACGTGGAAGGTATTTTTATTTGGGTTACTTCATTGACAGTTAAACAGCCAGTTTCGGGTACAATATTTCTTTACAGCAGACTTTAATGTATGTAGGTTAGTGGTATAACTTAGGGAAGGGGGGAATGCTACAGAATTTAGAAATCTTGATGCAGAAGTGTGAGTCACTGTGATAGCTGGTAGAAGCAGTGGTTTGTTAATCATCTTTTTTGATAAGTGAAGGGAGCAAGGGGAAATTGTTTCCTGGTATTTTTCTGGATGATATAATACTGAATATGTTATTATGAGAAACATATAAGGAAATTTGTTTTCTTAGCTTGAGACAGTTACTGGAATTTGGGGAAATGCATTGGTGGTTTTGGAGAGTCTGCCCAGATGCAATTCATAGGATATGGTGGTAAGCAGTTTCAACTTTGGTAGTTGGTCAGAAGGGAAGAGTAGTGAAGACAGATGAACAGTAGAACAGAGTGGGTACAGGCAAGCTGAGGCACTATTGCCTTGCTTTTGGTGTGAGATATTTTTAATTGAGTCATAATTTTGGACTACACTACCAATACGATGATCAAGTTTAATGTGTGTGTCAAAGATAACTCTAAGTAGTTTGACGTTAGAGACTGACTCAGGTTGCGTGTTAATGAGATTAGTAATTTGAAGATCTGATGAATGGATGAGGACCATATGTTTTTCTTTTCATAGACTAATTTTAAGTCAGAATGTTATATTAATTTCTTAGTGGATGGTTGTTTTTACTTTGCTAATTGAATGACAGGTAATATAAAGTGGTGTAACTTATAATGTGCATAATAATGTCAGCTCGTTAGCAAACTGAAGGTGCACTGTTGTTATTTATGAATATGATGAATGAAGGGTCCAAGTAGTGAGCCTTGCAGACTACATAGTACAGTTGACTATGTCATTGAGATCTGGCTGGATTATTACATACTGGATACAGTGCAAGGAGCCAAATCAGAGTGGGTGAGGAAAGGATACGTTGGGACAGTTAGAGATATCAAATGTTTCAACAGATTGAGGAAAATGAACCTCATATGGCAACAGTTGTCACTGCATTGTTTGCAAATGATAGAAGGGTAATTTCAGTGCCCTGCCCAGATCAGAAGGTGTGTTGTAAGTTAAGAAGAAGTTGTTACCTATGAGGTTGTTCATTCACTGGTGATGCAGTTGTTTGAAGATCTTCGAGAGGGGAGGGAAGGTTGTAATCAGTCTATATTGTCTTGTTTCTGCTACTGGATCACTTTTGTGAAATGAGATTAAGATTCAGGTTTCTAGGGCTGGGAAGTGATTCCTTCTTTGACTGACCTATGTATGTATGTATGTATGTATTTATTTATTGCATGCATGCATTCCTGTCATTCTTGTTGACCATCAAGCCTTCCCAAATTAACTCAAGGTTATCTTTCAGAGCCATCAAGGGGGTGTCATTTAGGTAACCATGAGGAATGTGTCCTCAAAGGTATCCTGGAAATGTGAACCTTTTTATGACCTAAACACCCTCTCATTCCCAGGTTGGGACACACATGCCCCACATCACCACAGAAGCCGCTGTGCAATTTCTATGCTAGTACGTACTCCAGTGCACCTGCTCAAAGAATGCTGCCACCAATAGGTGGCTTGGTGAGTCACATACCCACCCACAGGCCACGTGCCTAACTCATTCATCTTAAGGGATGTTACAGCCCATGGCTGGTTCTGAACCCTCATATAAGGATAGGTATAGTCATCCTCTTTGGCAGAACCATCAAACACAGGAGACAGCTTTATCCCTCTGTGCTACTGGCTGGCTCTGACTGATCTATGTATTAATAATTTAGAATGAAATTGGATAGGATATGACTGCAGTAGCAAGCCTGAGAAAGTTGTGGAGGGTTAAAGATTGTTAGAGGCCAGGGTGTAATTTCTGTACTTTTTTTTAAAACACTCTATATATAGCACATAGTGGTACTTCATGTAGATATAGATTCTTTTCTTGGTTATGTTTGAGAAAGAAGTTGTTAATGGAGGAACAGTCATTAGTTGGTTGCAAGGTATTTCAGTGGCAGAGATTGGTGAAACGGTGTCATTTCTTTGTTACTTCTTGGGAGACTGTCATGATCACAGGTGCACGCAGAGTTTACTTGATCACATTATTTATGGGAGGTGGGTTAAGTGACTTGTAGGTGTGCCAGAAATGCTTGACTTCTTTTCAGCATGTGTTGATACCACAATGTAGGATCCTGCACAATATTCAGGCCTGTGTTGTTTTCTTTCTGCTCTGATAGTGGTAGTTCAATGGTTCTAGAATTATTGCTGCATTTAACATTTAAGTAGGCTCACTGTGCATATATCTGATGATGCTGGTGTAGTTTGTAATTATGGATAATTTACTATAAAATTTCATGAAGGGATCAATGATAGTTGCCATACCTGTCCTGCTGCATTAACAGTTCTACATTTTCTTGTACTTTTCAGATAAGCAGATTTGTGTACTCAACACTTCCACTGTGGCTGAGTAGGGAGAATGCTGACAGTAAGATATGTAACACACCTTGTAACATCTATCCATAGACTAGATGTATTTTTTTTATCTTGCATATGGTAATAAAACCCTATCTTGTGCCTTCACAGGTGACCAAACATCATCCACTCACTGAGGTCAGATAGTGTCTCAGTTAATGACCATGCTGCATTGCCAAGTGATTGATCTGGTGAATCCAGTGCCAGAGGAGATACATCTGGGCTATCAGGTGCCATGCAGGTGACACAGCATGAAGTTATGCAGACTACCCACATGGATTGACCTAAAACAGGTTAAGTCACACCATGTAGCCACTGCATGAACTTGCACACAAATAGCACAGTGGAAAATGATGTGGCAACATCCCTGATGACCACATTCTGGATGTTGCTTATCATGGAGCAAGACTTGCCAGCTTAGCTGACATGTAGAATGCCAAGATACGACATTGACTCCAATGTGATAACATATCAGTTGATCTAGCTTGCGAGAATCACAGCTAGAGGTCAGCAGGATGACATGTGCTCTTGTCACTAAAGACAAGTCAAGACTTGTTGTAGAGGACTACCTATTGTCAGCTTCAGAGAGTCCCCATCAGTAGTTGACTCCAGTAGTGACTGCATGTCTTTATGCACCATCCCATATTATCATACTCATATGAGTGCCTCTGTATATTATGTCAATATAGTTGGCTATATGCTAGCTGTGGTAGACTATCACAATGGTGTAACCAGACTTGCACTATGTATTCCACAGTGTGCTCATAGTTTGGAATAATTAATTTATTTTGTGCAATGAAATATGCTGCAATTTATTTAAAAATGTGGCAAATTTGCCATGCTTTTATTTGTTTTAAGTTATAGATTTCATTAAATGTTTTTTTTAAATGGGTTCATTGCATGTGTATGACATTTGCTGTCTATGTGACATGTTAACACATTTATTGGGTCAGGATACTATTTTTTGGAAGATCATACGATTGTTTTTGTCTGCTTTGTGGTGTTGAGGATTGGAGTTTTGGCTATATTTTTGTATGTTGTGTTTTGTAGGCAGCTTTTGATTGGGCTACTTTTTTATTCACTTTGTTGTTGTGGGATTCTCTGGGATACATTTTATCAAATATTAAAATGTTTGCTTGGGTGTGTTTTTGTTTTTTAAAGTTTTATTTGTTTTTGTTTATAGATGATTAACATGTTGATTGCAATTTTTTCATATTTTGGGTGCATCGTTTAAATGTTTTTTTTTTTTTTTTTTGTTGCAAGTTTGATTTTTTTTTTTGGAGACTGTTAATTGATATTAAAGGAAGTTTATCCCTTTCCCTCATTGTTGTGAGATATTAGAGTTAGTATTTATAAGTAAGGGGATATAAAGGGCTTTTTCTCCTGCAAAAATATAATTTTGTTGTTTCTTATGTTTTATTGAGGAATATTTTATATGTTACTTCACTTGAAAAAATGTTACTCATTTTGTTTTGTCTCATTGTACTGGTGGGGAATCATTTAAAATACCAGGCTGGACAGATGGATTTTTTTTTTTTTTTTTTTTTTAGCTTTTATCTGACATTTAAGGATGATTTGTTCTAGTACTGGAAGGGTGTGCTGTCCAGAAACATGAATTATCTGTGGTTTCAGTTTAAAGGGCAAAGGGCTACATTCTGAAAGCTTGTGTACAGCTACACAGATCCCAGCTACACCCTTGGATCACCACACAATGGTTGTGCTTATCAACATTCTTTTTTATATAGGTTGTAAAAATGTGATTTGCCCATGAGGTGGCTGTGACTGGCTTTGATTTATGTATACCCTTTGATTTAATTAATTGTATGTACTGTCCTGTATTTTATGTTGTAGTGAGTTTTGTCATGTCTGTATGTTATCTATTATATGCGAAGTGTTTCTGCTGTTCTGCTGTATGTAAAATTTTTCTCCTTAGGTCTGCACTGAAAATGGGTACTGGCCAGTATCATTTTTTCGGTCACCCAAGGTAACAGAACACGAATAAGTAAGTAAGTTAGTCAGTTAATGACTAAATAAATATGTCTCTTGTCATATGCTTACTATCTGTATCTACAGCAGCAGCATAATGCCCGTATGTATGGTACACAACATAAGATCTTCAATATCAGCCTCAGAATAGACTTTGTGCCAGATGAATGGAGGACAACAACAGTCATTCCCCTTGCACGAAGGTGAGGCTTCAATGCACCCACCCTGACCATTCTTACCTGTAAGGCTATGGAAAGGATCACTATGGAATTCATATATAAGTATATAGGTAACAGAAAGACTCCTGACCCAACCCAAGTTGGATTCGTCAAGGGCAGGTCCTGCCTACTTAACCTGGTCACCTTGTTCAAAAGAAGTTACTGAAGCAATGGATGAGGGCAAAAATAATGCACACCACATATCTAGATCTTGCAAAGGTGTTCAACACCATCCCTTACTCGGGTATCATAGATTAAGTCTACAAATTGAATGTCAATCACTGTGTAACTCATTGGATAGCAAACTGTCTCAAAAGTAGAAGCCAGGAAGATAGGGTGGGGAGCTATACTTCCTCCAAAAGATCTGTCACTATTAGTGTACTACAGTGCTTAAGCCACTCTACTTTGGCATTTACTTCTTGACAGTCAAAGCTAGTATTAAGGAATTGTGGTTGACCAGGTCTGCAGATGACTGCAAACTTGGTACCATCATAAACTCCCTAGAGGACACCAAGATCTTCCAAGTGGGCATATTGTAAACAAATAGCTGGTGTCAAAACCATAGACTAAAACTAAATGCTAAGAAGTGTACAACTGTATCCTTCAACAAGCATGCCTCCCCTTGTAACTATCACATTGGTAACACACCCCTGCAAGTGGGTCTAGTAGTTAGGAATTTGGGAACCTATGTCAACAATGAATTGTTCTTTGATCTCAAAGTATCCACAATTGTAAGTAAGCCCTTTCTCACTGTACAACTTATATCTAAAGATATTGTATCCAGATCCAGGGATGTAATCATTCCACTGTACTTGGTACTGATTAAGCTGTTCATTGAGTATAATGCGTTTTTTGGTATTTATCTGTCTAAGACTTTCTTCATAGTGCAGGTATGTGTCATATGCTATTACATTTCTATTGGTAGTAAAGACTGTGTAGGACAATGAAAAGACATTGGTAGTGTGTTGAATTTGTATCGATTTCATTCAAGTCAGATAAGTTTTATGTATGCATATAATGTCAGCTACTGGTATTTTGGTGTATGTAACACTCTTCTGACTCACTGGTTAATACAATGAATGTTTACTATGTAATGGTTTTATATTGTGCTTATCAGTGTAGTGGTATGGGCCAGATTCATGAATGCATGCACTTTGTGCTGCACATAATAGCCTGCTATTTGGTATTCATTAAACAACTGTGCACTTCATGCATGGCCTCAAAACAAGGGTAAACTGCACAATATGCTAATGAAAGTAAAAGTAATTGAACTGCATGCTTATTAACTAATCAATCATGGTAGAACTATTCAGGAAAGTATAAAGTAATCATATACACTCAGTGCTCCCTTTTGCCCTGAAATCCAAAACTCTTAAACTCTTTGGAATACAGGGAAGAAGACACCTGTTCAGACCTCATTTAAAATATCCTGGGCTGCATGATACAGACATTGTAGAGCAATAGGGTGAACATGGAAACAATAGAGGAAATATGGAATCTCTGCCGTCCTCACCTGAGATCCTAGGAAAATCATGGAGAACCCATCACAGTGGAAACAAAGGCATGTGTAGCATTATGACTACTAGCTACTGGGACTTTTCAGAGGCCCACAGGGGATATATTAGGAGTATCACAGGCCTCAGCTTCTAGAATCTTACATTACTTTCTAAATGCAATGCTTCAGCATGCAAAGGATGATATCTGGTTACCATTCATCCAGAGGAAAGAGCAACAGCCATGCAAATGTTTAATGCCACAGCACACTTCCTTGAGGTTTTAAGGATCTTAGACTGCATAGACACAGAAATAAAAGCCCCATCCATGGAGCAGGGAAGGCAGTACATCAACAGAAAAGGATACCACTCCATTAAATGTCAGGTTGTCTGTAATGCCCAAGGGATCATGTACAATGTGTGTGCAGTTAACCCTGTTAGTTTCTATGACTCACACATATATAATACCTGTGACATGTACATGAGGTTTGCTAGGGGGGATTTTCCAAAAGGACATCTAGTGGGGAATGCAGGTTATGCACTGTAACCTTGGTTCATGACACCCATGAGAAACCCGCACAATCCCACTGAGCAAGGATACAATGATGTCCATGCTCAACCTTAGAATATAAAAGAACATGTATTTGGCTTGCAGAACTCAAGGTTCTGTTGCCGAAACAGATCAGGAGGTGCCCTGTAGTACTACCCAGTCACCTCTGCCTAAAGACTCATAGTCTGTGTTATGTTGCACAACATAATTCTCTGGAAACAGCTTCAACAAGGACAAGAAGGCCTTGGATCACAATTCCCCAAACCACAGGCAGGGCCATCAGCTCCAGCAGATACAGATGAAGAGTCTGAGGAAGAACAACCAGCTGCAGATGGTGATAGCCGAGATAGATGTGCATAGTATGTCTTGGCTCTGGCTAAGAGGCAAAGGATAGCTCACACAATTACCACCTAACTGAAAAACCACAATCCTAAACCTGTACAAATAATAAAACTAATGCCTGCCGAAGTCATCAACCTTTACTAATCAGTGTAACGGTTGTGTGATGTCTGCATTAGACAGAGTCAATCAGGTCTATATTACATTATCAAAAAATGTTTTCATCAAACACGTCTTCGCCGACAAATAAACAGCAAAAACACTAATCTCCAAATGGCCACTTCAGCAAATTTTTGCCCAGGGGAAAAAATGCTTGGCCAAACAAAAACAAAACACAGTTTCAAACCATACAAAGTGAGGGCTTCGCCTCCACACACCCAGATGTGGGAATCTGTGCCCCCATGCACCCCCCAACTAAATATGCCAAATCTGAGATCACACTACAGTGGGGAAAAGGACACATCCCCAATGACAGCTAAGTGTTTTTTCCCCTGGAAAAAAATTTGCTGAAGTGGCCATTAAGAGATTAGTGTTTTTGCTGTTTATTGGTTGGCGAAGACATGTTTAATGAACACGTTTTTCAATAATGTAATATAGACCCAGTCAGTCCCTAAGGACAGATCTTGTAGCTTCAGTATTATCCAGGATAAATATAGAACTTGTAAAAAATTCTTATTGATTACTTTTGTATGTGAATACTTATTTGTCAGTAAGATGAAACATGTTTCAACTGTACAATATTGTCAGCAGTAAGTCATGAGTGAATTATGCAATAATTATTTATGATTGTGCCCAATATTGTGCATCACACATGACACTTGACCTCAACAGTTAATAGGTCAATATTAGCCTCCATTTGCACAAGTTTGAGAGCAAGCAGCAATTTATAACTAGTATAACCGAGTCAGTAAGAATAATAAAGCCAACAGAATTACAGTCAAACAGTACATAATAAACACTTTTCAAATGAACAGGAAAAATACATATTAATGAAACAAATTTTGCAATACATGTGATGAAAGCAAGAATCTGACTAGGCAAGCATTAGTTATCCACTCTGTCATCAGACATAGGCAACACAAGTCACATAGAAATGTGCAAAGGCAGGGAACAGTCATTGTCACTTACACAGGGTGGGGGTGGGGGATGGTGTTACTGGAGGGCAAGCGTGACACCAGAGAAGTGAGTGTTTTTTCAGCAAGTATGCTATCATTCAGAAGTAATTGTTTAGATAAAAATATGTGTGTGAGATGGTAAGGGCAAGATGATCTTTAATGTGTGTGTGTGGATCTGCATAAACATAATCAAAGCACCTGTGTTAGCACTACATCCTTGCATCTCAGACAGGTGTGAACCATGCAAGGTAGAGTTGTCAGTTCACTGTCATCACCCCCAACCACAAGAAGTACATCTGCTAGGAGCTCCACTGTTAGTTCCATGGCCCTGGCTAGACATTGTGGTGCTACCTGAAAGTGGATGATGTCTGCTGAATGTGTCATCACACAATGTCTAGGATCACAATGGATGTGAATACTTCAACTAATGAAGGAGCAGTGGAAGTAGTGCCACTAATGGAGTGGGATCTTGCACAGCCACATCAGCTAACACCTTTGGATGTACTGCCTCTCCAGTCACATGGATGCTGACTCCTCCTCAGCAGATGTTCCATTACAGACACAGCCTATTCCAGTATATCATTTGCCCTGTCCAAAGAGTCACCCATACAGTTCAGACAGTTACGCATCTCAGAATGTGCAAACATTTAGTACTTGTGCTATCTGTTTTAAGGCTTTGGTGGAACATGCCTGTGTTCCTGTGATGCCCCTAAAGGTATGTTGCAGGGCATCTACTTACACACCAACATCAGGAGGAGGCTGGACAACAGGACTTCTCTGAGATCCTCTACAAACCCCCCTGTGTGGTACCTTACCCTTACAATGACTACAGGGAGACTCAGACAGCTTTGCAGCTGGAGTAACCACACTACCCTGATCAACTATTTTATCTTCAACCTGTCCTATCTCTAAGGGCTCCATGTCATGGGTATGTGTAGGCATACTGAATGTGTCTGTAATTTGGTCAGGGGATGTGGGAACTGCAACCTAAGTGTCAGACTGACCTTTCGCAATCCTAAACTGTGCCTCATCATCATCACCACTGGCATCATCACAGGCTACCAATACTCTGACATCAGGTAGTAGGAGTTCCATAGTGCCAGTGTCAAGATCATCTATAATAACAAGTAATTAACACAGCAAAGAGAGAAACAGAATAAAAATATTCAGATTTATGTAATGGAAAATGTAATTTAAGCAATACTAGATGAAAATGCAGTTAACAAAGGATTTTAATGTATACATAAATCTATTTTATGTATAGTAAAAAAAAAAATTGCTTGCTATGTGCAGGTGTCATGCAAAATCAGTGCCAAAAGTACCAAATGTGCCTTGACAGAAGAAATGGAGAGGAAAAGTGAATGATAAGCATCTCAATGCAAATGACATAATAACCAGCAATCTAATTTTCATCTGCTTAATAAGGAACATCTATACATAACTCCCCTCTCCAGTTTCCTTCTCCGTCAAACTCTCTCTTTTCTCCCCTACCCACTTGCTCTCTCACTCTTTCTCTGTATACATATATACACATGACCTATGATTTCTTATATGACATACCTGGACGTTCAGCAGTAGACACATGTTGGTTGTCCTCCACCTCAGCACCAATATCACTAACTCTTTGTGAACCTCCTGATGAGCTGTCTGCATCTCTGGCAGTGAATAGGAACTCCTCTGTCTCAGTCAGTGGTAGTTCAGTAGCAGAACCATCACCAGTAACCATCCTTTCATGGACTAATTGCAGCTGCCCTATGCTTGATGTTCTTAATCATATCACATGCACACTGCCTTATTTTCTAGTAATCCTGATCCTGTCCTCCAGCTGTGTTAATGTCATTGATTATCTGCTCCCTGATACAGTCAATGGGAGGGCTTATCAGCTTGTTCCCTGTCTAACCAACACAGATGTACTCCACTAATCCAAACCTACATCTGATGAAGTTTTGGCTAAGGTCAAAAACCCAGCAATTTGTTGAGCGTTAATTGGATTTATTTGTTCATTTTCTCTTTTTTTCTTCATTGGATGATTAAAGTTGTTATTCATTTTTAAGAGTGAAAAGTGGTGGTCATGCTTCCTGGTGTCCTTCTGTGTTGGTTGGTGTTGTTTTGCCTTTTTGAGCACTTTTCCTCATTTATTTTGGTGTTTTGTCCCATCTAACAGTAATGATTCATATCTCCATAGTGCCTCGATGACTTCATTCTCTGCATTAGTGCATGCAGGGATACTGGGCCAAATGTATTGGCCATCATAGACCTGTATGATATGAAAGATAAAAGAAAAAAAGGCAATTAAGCTAAAAGTGTGAGCATTAATGAAAAAAAAAATTATATATATTTTTTCAGGCATCAAGCACAAAACTAAAGTAAAATGTAAGGCTGTCTAGGAGTACACACAAAGGTAATGCAGAAATGTAGCCCTCCCAACCAAACAAAATAAATGAAAAGCATGAATAAAAGTCTTTTAGGATGACAACTGTTTAACTCCATACCACATAGCCTTACAAAGATATTTCTACCTATTACAAATGAATTGAATATCCACTTGTATTGATGGTATATATATATATATATATATATATATATATATATATATATATATATATATATATATATATATATATATATATATATATATATATATATCATAGGCTTAGAACTTTTGTTGGACTTCAAAGTTCAATCCCCTGACATTGCTAATTCTGCTATAACATATTTTTGGAAAAAGTGTTCAGATTCTCACAGAAATGTTTCTATAATGGTAGGTAATATTTACATGAAATAAACTTTTTCATTAAAACAACTTATATTCATGGCTATGACAACAGCAATGGACAAGCAATGTAGACAGCAAACAATGGTACTGCAAAATGTAATGCATCTGTAATGCCAAAACAAATCCTTTGGTAAGAAACAGCCACAAATATTTACAGAAAAGTATGAGTAGTTCCAAAATTTGACAAAAGTATTGCAAGTCAAATAGCAGTGTCAAAAAGAGTATGGATCCAAACCGTCTTTCCCTACTACCATACAAGTGCCTTACATACAAAATTATCTTGTATAGTGCAGCTTCAGTTCTGTGAGCACTGTGAATATGCAATTCAGGTGTCAAATCATTAGCATTCATGAATATCACAATCTGCACTAAGTGTTGGTAAGGTAAACATGGCATAAGGACCTACACAATTCTGTGCACATGCCCTACCAGTGCAAGAATGAACATTGAGAAGTGTTACTTGTTAAGGGTTCACACGTAAGAATGATTAGTGTAAATGCAGGAATAATTATTTTTTCATACTCCTGCTACTTTTATGTACATTTACTTGGGTGTATCAGGGAGAATAGACTTTACTTGGACTTTGGAAAGAAACCCTTTATAACATTTTTTATTTGTAAATGCTTGTGATTCAATTGTGCCTCTAAGTAACACATTGTTGTCTGTAATTCTTATGAAGTACATAACAGTTAAGTAATAAAAATGCATATCAAAATAAATGCATATGACATTACATTTATAGCAGACTAGCATAAAAAGGGGAATAATGATAAAAAAAAGAAAAGTCAACCAAAACCTGTATCTTTACAGACAATTTTTGCTATTGTGACTGGAATTATTAGCTTAACTGTTGCATATATACATCTACACATCTACTGAGAATTTACAAAGGATTATTATAAGAAAAGGCTTGTGTGGGACCTTCAATGCAAACTGATACAATGTAGGTTCTTGAGTATATGTAAGTTATTTTCCCTTCCTCAGAAAGCTGTCTGTTGTCAGTGGCAAATAGTGAAAATAGTCAGAAATGTGTCATGTTCGTGCCTTGGTATCAAAGTTCAGATCTAGATGTGGTAGTGTTTGTGCGCCATAAGTAATGAGCATATTTGCATCTAATAAGATAGCCAAAGTTGAGAGAACACCACGGATACTCAAAAAAATCTTTTTCTTTTTGCATCTTCCTTTGCTTGCTGCGTGGCATTGCTCAAAAGAGACTTGCTACAGTTGCTAACAGTGAACAATGGTTCACTACCCAAGTCAAAATTGAAATTTTTAATTTTGTCTGCCTTCATTAAAGCAAACATGCCTGGCACTAGTGCATTGCCATCAGCACTCTGGATAGTACTGAATGAAGAAAATGCACCTGTCAACTACCTGTCTTTCTCTGACATAATGTGTACGTGCACTGAGTTTAGGAGAAAGAGAACATGTAATGTTGAATTGTATGTATCTATTTATTTTAAAAACAAGTAATCTCCGTGGTATCCCTGAAGTCTCAAAACAACCCACTAAAGTGTAGTGGGTCTAAAAACAAAACAGTGTAAGAAACTTCTCTGTGTGGAAGATTTTCAGTCCATATATTTCTAGTTAATCACTGTATATTAATCTGATCAGACAATAATAATAGAAGTCACAAACGTAAACTCGTCAAGTCAAAAAGTAATAATAGAAAATATATAATTCTACAACATTAATAAGTATTCAAAAATAATCCAAGCAAGGCAGGCAGTCTGTTTCCAGTAAAAAATCCTTTATTAAGTACACAGACAAGCGATCCAAGTAAAACAAAAATAGAGTAATAATTTCCTCACAAGCTTTCTAAATATATATATATATATATATACTTTTTATCAGGCATGGGAGTGGTTTATTGTGCTGTAAAACAAAGTGTTATTGGTACACATGTTAAATTCACATCCCTTCCCCCATCACTGTGACATTTGAGCTGGTCCTGCCTACCTAGTAGCTGTCATAATAATATATAGCCCTAATGTACTTTAATGGTACATCTTATTTAACCAAATTATTAAGTAGATTATTAAGTCTGTGATTTTATACAAGGCAATATACATGGCTGGAAATATATCAACCTTAGTTCATTTTGCGATCAAAAATTATATATAAATATATACATATACATTTTGCATGGAAAAATCAATTTCTAGTTTCATAACCTATTGTTAACAAAGATCGCTTTCATCCTTCTAGACTTCTTCAGGTCTGTGTACAAGAACCCTAAAAACCTATATAATTGTATAATTAGTTAGTATTGTTATTACCATCATTTTGAATAAAGTGGAAAAAAGAGAACCAGAAAAACATAAAAATAAAAAAATATATATGTATGATGATGGAAACAAAATATACACTTAAATTTCAAATGATTTAAAATGGTATTTAAAACCAATTTGTAGAAAAAAATAAAATAAAATACAATTAGTCATGTAAACAATGTGGCAATTTTCTAAGTTCCAGTGCACTTTTAATTGAACAGTAGTAGTTTAGATTAGCTCAAATTACCACAGAGATGGAACCATTTTTGAGAAACCTGAACAACTTAGAGAATGATTTTCTAGTGAGAGGCTATGAAAGTCAGATGTTAAAAAACATCCTGGAACCCATTATAGAACTGAAAAGGACTGAAACACCTTCACTCAACCTCCTCAGTAGAAAAATGTTAAGTAATCCCACAGAGAATAACAAATGCAAAAATAGCTGCATCCTGACATACACTTTGGATTATCACAGTATCAAAAATATTATTGAAGAAAACTGGGACATTGTCACAGGAAACCCTTTTCTGATTAACATCTTAGGTGAAGCCCCATCATTTGTTTATAGGAAGGCCAGGAATATTAGAAGTTTTGTTGAATTTAAACCTAGACCATGTGAGAAAAGCACTAAAAGATGTGAAACTAATTGTACATTTTGTATATGTATGTATATTTGTACAGCAAGGAGATAGTTTTTATTGCCCTTATTTAAAGAAGATCATTAAAACCAGTGCAGGGGGTGACTGTAACACTAAAAAGTAATTTACAGGGCACAGTGCAATGAATGTGATGCATTCTATGTGGGCAAGACTGTAAATAAACTCAAGCGAAGGATTTCATGTCATCTGTCAGAAATCTGCTCTGGATGTAAAAATAATTCACTAGCCATACACCTTTCTCTTCATAAAAGACACACAGGTTTTAAGTTCCAGATCCTGGATCACATAGACATGGGTGATCTTGAAGGAGACATCCCGAATATTCTGGAGAAACATGAACTCATGTGGCAATTAAAGCTGAACTCTTTTAGAAAGCCTGGACTAAACTACTACTGTTCAATTAAAAGTGCACTAGAACTTAGAAAATTGCCACATTGTTTACATGACTAATTGCATTTTATTTTATTTTTTTCTACAAATTGGTTTTAAATACCATTTTAAATCATTTGAAATTTAAGTGTATATTTTGTTTCCATCATCATACATATATTTTTTTTATTTTTATTTTTTCTGGTTCTCTTTTTTTCCACTTTATTGAAAATGATGGTAATAACAATACTAACTAATTATACAATTATATTGGTTTTTAGGGTTCTTGTACACAGACCTGAAGAAGTCTAGAAGGATGAAAGCGATCTTTGTTAACAATAGGTTATGAAAATAGAAACTGATATTTACATGCAAAATGTATATGTATATTTTTATATATAATTTTTGATCGCAAAATGAACTAAGGTTGATATATTTCCAGCCATGTATATTGCATTGTATAAAATCACAGACTTAATAATCTACTTAATAATTTGGTTAAATAAGATGTACCATTAAAGTACATTAGGGCTATATATTATTATGACAGCTACTAGGTAGGGCAGGACCAGCTCGAATGTCACACTGATGGGGGAAGGGATGTGAATTTAACATGTGTATCAATAACACTTTGTTTTACAGCACAATAAACCACTCCCATGCCTGATAAAAAGTATATATATATATTTAGAAAGCTTGTGAGGAAATTATTACTCTATTTTTGTTTTACTTGGATCGCTTGTCTGTGTACTTAATAAAGGATTTTCGACTGGAAACAGACTGCCTGCCTTGCTTGGATTACTTTTGAATACTTAGTAATGCTGTAGAATTATATATTTTCTATTATTACTTTTTGACTTGACGAGTTTGCATTCGCTACTTCTACTACTATTGTATGATCTGATTAATATACAGTGATTAACTAGAAATATATGGACTGAAAATCTTCCACACAGAGAAGTTTCTTACACTGTTTTATTTATTTATTTTACAGTTTGTTTACCAGAGTAGTCCATTGGACCGAGAAGAGCCCATTTTCAATGGACTCCCAGGGAGAAAAGCTCCATAAAATATATTATACAATGTAAACAAATCATAAGCAATTAAGTGATACAGTAATACAGGTGAAGAACACAGTATTAAAAATTTCCAATATACAACAGAAATTTTTTTAAACAATTATGAAAAACATTAATCAATATTTACAAATATTTACAAATACACTTGTTCTTACAAAAGAGATTTAACAGTAGAGACAAAGGCAATTCATATATGTATCATATGAGAGTAATAGAAGGGTAAGTGGGACAGGAGGAGTTTAATGCAGAAGTAAGAAAAGGGGAATAATAGAAGAAGTAGAGTAAAGAGATAGAGGCTGGAGGAAAGGTGGATTAGTTAGAGTGAGGAATGACAAGAGGCAGAGTGTAATGGGGTGAGAGCAGGAAAATTCCCAGAAGGAATAAGATGAGCGTGAAGCAAGGTCTTAAAGGTAAAGTGGCTATAGGTGGTATGAATAAAAGTCGGTAGGGAGTTCCAGACGCATGCTAGAAAAAAATGATAGTAGATGTCTGCCTGATGCATGGGAGTTATGTGAGGTGAGAGCAGAAACATTCCCAGTGGGATATAAGATGAGAGTGAAGCAAGGTCTTAAAGGTAGAGTGGTTATGAGTGGTATAAATAAGAGGTGGTAGGGAGTTCCAGAGGTGTGCTAGAGAAAATGATAGTAGATGTTTGCCTGGTGGACAGGCAGGCTTGTGCAGTTCAATCAGGTTCTGGTTAATGGATCTAAGAGGTCTATCAGATAGATGCATTTTGAGAGAGGAGGTGAGGGAGGGACAGAGAGAGGGACTGAAGATAGGTTTGTCGGCATGAGTCAGTTGAATGTAGGAAAGGGGATTGGACAGTTCTAGCCAATTTAGTTTGTGAAGGGCATTACAGTGATGGGTGGAGGATTTGTAGCCTGTAGCAAACTTGGCAATTTTGTTATAACAGGAAGAGAGTTTTGTCTTTAGAGAAGAATGTAGGCTAGTAAGAAGTGGGGCACAGTATAGGAGGGAGGGAATGGGGTATGTGGTAGAGAGAACAAACTTTGTAGGGGGACTAAGGTAGTGATTGTGGCAGTAAAGCATGCCAAGTTTCTGGTGGGTTTTCTTGATGTTTGTTTGAAGATGGGTATCAAACTTAAGCTGTTCATTAATGAGGACACCTAGATGTTTGGCATGGGACACTACCTCAAGAGAGATATTGTTATGGCTAGTAATGGTGACAGAGTTTTTATCTATGGTGGTGTTTTTAGAAGGAATAAATACCGTAAGTTTAGTATGTGAGGCATTTAGTGCCACGTGGTTATCTAACATCCAGCGTTCAGTGGTAGTGAAGGCATCCTGGCTTAATTTTAAGAGAGTGGGGATGGAGGTGGTAGAAGAGATTATTGTAGTGTCATCTGCATATTGAATAAGCTTAGCATTTGGGATGGCCTGGTGGAAGTCATTTATGAAAATATTGAACAGTAATGGACCTAAGATAGAACCCTGAGATATGCCTGTAGGGGTATTAAGGAAGGGGGAAGTAGCTTTTTTCCATTTGACTGTTAGCTGTCTGTTAGAGATGTAACTGGTGAACCAGTTGATGGAAGAGAAAGATAGATTAAGATTAAAGAGTTTAGATAGAAGAAGGTTATGAGAGATAGTGTCAAAGGCCTTTGATAAGTCCAGAAGGAGGGTAGACACTAGGCAGCAGGAATCACGAGCTTTGTTGATAATTTCAAGGAAGGAGAGGAGGGCAGTGGTCATGCTATGGCCAGGCCTAAATCCATGTTGTGTGGGGGTAAGCAGGTAGCCATCTATGAAGGTAGGGTAAAAGTTGTAGGTGAATACATTTTTCAAGAACTTTTCAGATAGGGGGTAAGAAAGTGATTGGTCAAAAATTGGGAATATTGTTATTGTTGCCCCCTATATGAAGGGGAATGATAAAGGCCTTTTTCCAGAATTGGGGTACATAGCCTTCTAGGATTGACTTATTTATTAAAATGGAGATAGGGAAAAAGATGACTTCAGCAGTTATTTTTAGAAATTAGGAAGTGAGGTTGTCAGGGGTATTGGAGCAAGATTTCAAGTTCAGGAGGAGTTTTATGGTATATGTAGGGATATGTTTGATAGTGAAGGGGAGGAGTTGGGAGGTGGTAGTATTTTGAGAAGAAGAGATAGGAAAAGGTGGAGATGAATAAGATTTTAACTTTGTTGCGAAGTAGTTTCTATTCAGAAGTTGTATAGGTTAATGTTTAGAGTGTTTGTAAGAGATAGAATAGAGGCCCAGTTAATGTTAACAAAACCAAGGATAATGCTCTCATTGCTAATATTAGAGGAGAACTAAGAGAGGATATCCTCAAGAATGGGGATATTGTCTCCAGGATGAATGTAGAGAGTGGCTATGCATATATGTTTGTGTCTATTCATCTGAAGTAGTGCAAGTGTTATCTCAGCATTGGCAAATTGGGGAATGGGTTTAGAATAGGGAGTAACTGAAAGGGAAGAGGAATAGAGAGCAACTCCACCCCCTTTTTGTGGGTTTTGTCTTTCCTAATTATATAATAGTTGGAGGGATTATCTCAGAGTCTTTAATATGGGGTTTTAGCCATGTTTCTGAGATGGCTAGAATGTATGGCTGATTATGGAAAAGCCATGCATGAAAGTTAAGGATTTTGTTACATAGGCTTTGCACATTCAATGTGTGAAAAGAAGGGATTTTTTGGTTGAGGAGGGAGTAGGTGGGGGTGAATTTGACTTATGAGGAAGAGAGGGGTCGGGGTTAGGATGAATGTCACCAGAGAGAAGGATGGTAAGTTGACGGATATGAGAAAAGAGGTATTTAAAGTATTTAGTGTCTGGTTTGAGAGTCAGGTAATCTGTAGGAATAGGATAGACTGGGATTGGAGAAGAGTGTCTGTGTTTAGAGATACGTTTATAGGGAAGAAGGAGGCGGTTATTGAAGGAGTAAAGGTAGGGGTAAATAAAGGTTGTGGAATGCATGTGTTGTATAGGGTATGGACATGTAATATGGAAAGGGGGAGAGTGGTTACTGTTAGGAATACTGGTGAGAAAGTTAAGGCAGGACAGGGTAAGAAGAAGAAGAAGTGTTAGTGTTATCAAGGAGACGGATTTAATAGGCATAGTGGTTAATGAGTATTCTGGCTATGGATGGAAAATAAAGATGAGTGGATAGTAGAGTGGGCTAGTCTAGGTGTGACTGACAATTGAGGATAGTGGGCAGGGAGCTAAATAGGAAGAGAAGGGATTGTTGAATGTAATGTGATGAAGGGTGAGGAAAGCTGATAGGGTTGTTTGGAGGTGGGAGTGGTTATGTCGCTATACGTGCAGAGGTACTTGGGGTGGGTGGAATTTGGGGGCAGGATAGGGGAGTGGCGTGAGCCAAATGGAGTAGGTATCACCAAGGAGAAGGAAGGAGACTTACTAAAGACAATCAGTGAGATGGAGGAAAGACCTGGAGCTTGAGAGCAAGCACAGAGGTAAGGGGACACAGGAATAAGACACTGGGCCAATACAGAAAGGTATAGCTAAACAGGGGATTCACTGGGGTGAAAGTACTGACACAGAACTACTATAAATTAGGTATGGGCGTAGAAAATGGATGAACACTGCCACCTAGTGGCCAAATCTATGAATAACTGCTAGGATATGCTAGGAACAGGCAAGGGAGTGAGAGGGAGATTGGGGAGAAAAGAGGAGACTGCAGACCATACTAGGCTGGTAGCAAAATCTGTGGCAAAGCACTGTACTAGGGTGATATTTGGCTTAGATGGTATAAACTAAAACAAAATACCACAGTAGAGTTACATACACACTGTAATTCCCAGGGCTGTATGGTTACAAAGCACAGTAAGAATTCCATTTTCATTGAGTTTTCAGTGGTAGAATACCAGGGCGATTTGTGGAACAGTGGAAAACACCCGGGGAGGTAGAAATGCAGCAATAGCAGGATGCTGTAATTGGAAAACAGAAAAAGCCCTGGAACAGTCGACACAATAAAACTAATAAACCAAAATCCGTTCCTGGTCACAGCATGTAAAGAGCACTGGCACAAACTGAATTACTGTAAATCCACATTATTAACTACTGAAACATACAGGTTGAGCGCTTTCATCTATTAAATATAGACTTCATCAGAACGCTGCTCATAAGAAGTATTCAACTTAAATACACATCCATACCAATCAAATTCTCAATAAGTTACAATTAGAGTCTTAAAGTGCCCAGTGCATAATTCCCTTGCCCTATACCTAATTAGATAAATTGCTTCCATAAAATTCATTAAAACCTTGCAAATTAATAATCTATTACTAAAAACATTGGTTAAAAAACATTGACAATATGAATAAGAATACTTTCAAAGGCTCTGTGTAAAGTTTAACAATAAATAGTTGAACATGTGGATGAAAGACCAAATCCATCACCAAAAATCTATCCACTATTCTCTAATGTTCAACACCGGAAGTATACCCCTCACTGGTGAGATCAGATCACAAACTAATCTCGCTGGAGGTCCTCATCCCAAACTCTACAACAAAAGGAGGAAGCTACTACAAGATCAAAATCCTTAAAGGTAAGACACCCTTGATCACTATAAGTAAAAACTAAGAGCTCTCATAAAATCATCCAAAGCAAATTTTGAGAGAAAAATAGCTAAAGACTCAAAAGACAATCATAAGGCCTTCTTAAACTCCCAGATATGCTCAGAACTAGTTCAAAATGATGTGAAGATTACTGATCCTACAGACATTGCCAACATACTGGCTGACAGGTTCAGTGCAAACTTCTCCCCCCCAAAAGGAGAGATATCTATACCAAGCGATTGCAGCCCCCAAACATCTCGAACTGCTCTCCAAAGCAAAAACACAGCATCCATGGGACCTGATGGTGTCCAATTAAACCCACAGCTAGGACAGCTGTTTAATCATAGTCTTACCTCTGGATACTGCAACTGTGGTCCCACTTGCCTTATCTGCAAAGCCATGGAGAGGATCATAATGGACCTCATAAATAAAGACATAGGGAATTTGCAGACTTTGGATCCATCCCAGTTTGGCTTGGCAGATCATGCCTTCTAAACTTGGTTGACTTTTGAAACAGTCACCAAAGCCATTGATGAGAAAGGCAGTCCATACAGCCTACCTCGATCTGGTATCATTGAAAAACTCATCAGCTTAAATGTTAACCCATACATCACAAGATGGGCTGCAAACTGGCTGAGTGACAGAACCCACAGGGTCAGAGTTGTTGGCGCCATGTCAGACTCAAAGCCTGTCACAAGTGGTGTACCACAGGGCTCAGTCGGCATCTACTTTTCCAAAGTACAAGCAAACACAGGAGGTGACAAAGTTTGCAGATGACTGCAAACTGGGTAGAAAAACACATCTGACACAGATATCCTTCAGAAGGGTCTCACAGAAACGGATAACTGGTGCCAGAGCCATGGCCTAAAGTTAAATGCCAAAAATGCATAGTCATACCCTAGCTACCAAATAGGTGGCAATCCACTGAGCACAGAAGAAGTTATGAGGGACCTGGGGACCCAGGTTGATAGTAGTCTGTCATTCGACACCCATGTAGCTAAAGTAGTTAGGAAGACCTTCTACATTGCCCACCTTATCATGAAGGGATTCTCATCTAGATCAAGGGAGGCCATAGTCCCTATACTCATCACTCATCAGACCAATGATTGAGTACAATGCCCCATTCGAATGTATCTGACCCGACACTTGCAGCAGCTGGAGAGGCCATAAAAGTTCCTCACCAAAAGGATAAAGGGTCTCAAACATCTGTCCTATGCTGCCCGACTGAAAGAACTCCAGCTCTATTCAGTGCTCAGAGGTGACCTTTGCCTAACATACAAGGTCATGTCAAACCCAGATTTGATGAATATGCTTCACCTCAAAAATCTAGATCCGTCAGAGCCACAAGGGCGGGAGACTTAAACCTCACCATAGATTCATCACCCAAAGACTCCCTATGCTGTGGAATAAAATCCCGGTATATGTGAGGCAGAGCACCTCGCTGGCCTTGTTCAAGAGAAATCTTGACCAATGGATGGGAGATCGCAGATATACCCCAGGGATTACCTCAGTGTCACTGCTCGACAGAGGCACAGCAAAATAATGGGTATAGTTCCCCATACTAACAGATAGCCTAGTATGAACCTATGAACCTATGAACCTATAATATAGGTTTGATGGATATATGTTCATTAATACCTGGGTACACGGAGGCATTTAATTTAATATATATATATATATATATATATATATATATATATATATATATATATATCACTTCAGAATCCTGAAATATCACAATCCTGAACTTCATAATCCGGAACTCAAAATCCTGAAAATTCTAAATCCTGAAAACTCAAAATCCTGAATCACAAAATACTGAAAATATACAGGACACAAAGAATGACAATATTCCTGTACAAGGACACAGAGAAACACATTCAAGACAAAGGATAGCACTTTTTACCAAGTATGGGCAGGGGGGCATGGTGGAATGTAATCTGGTTTATGTTCTCTATAGTCGGTATCTTGCGTGTTTTCAGTCTTTTGGGATTCAGGATTTTGAGTTTTCAGGATTTTGAATTTTCAGGATTTTGGGCTTCCAGATTATGAAATGTTATGAAATTCAGGATTGTGATATTTCAGGATTCTGAAGTGAAACCATATATATATATATATATATATATATATATATATATATATATATATATATGTGTGTGTGTGTGTGTGTGTGTGTGTGTTTTGCATTTGTGTGCTACTAGTGTGCAAACATGGTTCGCAGCTGAAGGCAAAAATGAAAAATTAAATTTGGCTACCTTCAGTTGCGCAAATGAGCCTGGAGCCATTGCACTGCTTTCAGAAATCTGGATAGTACTAAATCAATAAATTGGACCTGCCAACTAACAATCTCTATAACATAAAGCATACGTACACTGAGTTTAGAGAAACAGGACAGATGATGCAGGGTTTGATTCCAGTTGTTATATATTTTTACTGAGTGGGTCAGAATGACATTTGTCACAAACCTTTATTTAGGACTTTAACAGTATATACAAATGACTATCATAAATATGATTTTTGCAGCAAAGTTATCACTAATGCTTGTATATAAGTCCAATACAGTGTGTGTAAATTATGTTAGTCATGACAATGATGAGGATAGCTAATTAGAAATGCACGTGCACAGTATCTTTATTATAATTATTATGATTCAGCACATATCATAGGTGTATGTTTAGGACAGTATGTCATATAAGTATGGAGCATACCCCAACATATATTATTCAGGTCATGCAACTTAATGTTTCTGAAATGTATTTACAACCACAAATAATGCCTCTTACATGGATGGAGTGCCTCTAGGACCATAAGTAGTTAAAGTCACACACATATAGGCATCTCTGGAATAGCTTGGCCAAAGCTGTCTCCAGTGCAACTGGCATTCCATGCCCTGGGGAACAATGTCATCACCATTATAGTGATATGAAGACGCACAAGCATTACCTCCTGAAGTAATGGGAGAATGAATTTAACACTGCAAGCATCCTTCAGATGTATAAGTATAGTGGCTTATCACCAATCAATGATATAGCATGGATTATCCAGCCAGTACAGTTGTTCATTATACTTTCATAATTTTCCCTACTTTATAGATGCAGAAGAGTTATCCCAAGACCATGAGGCACATCAAGAGGCACGCATCTCTCCTTAGAGAGGCACAGGTAAGTATGCATCAGTTATGTATGCAAGTGAGATAATACTTTTCAGGCCATAAGTTCATATCATTTTGACAGGCATACCTAAACTTTTTTCTCAAGCATATATGCCTTCTCCAATAGCTCTTGGTGATTGCATTATGCAATGAGTACACCTGCTTAGATGTGTGTGAATTCAATTCCCAGAAGCAGAAATTAGCATTTATTGCAGGATATATTGTCTAAAATATTAACTGCAATCCTGAATGACATTAACAATTCAGTGCTGGTAACTGGAATTATTATATTGGAAAGTATATTTCCAGTAAGGCATAGTCAAATAAATGTTTCCATTTCTTATATAATAGCACTGAGACTGATTTATTTTATGACACTTTAATGCCTTCACATCATATCTGAATGTATCAAAGGTGAACATATTTAAGTGTCATATTTATTTATGTATTGAAATAATAGAATAATGTGACATGCCATTCATTTTATTCTTTCTGTTTTGTCTTCCCCAAGCTATCTCTCTTTTCCTGTTTATTTTTTGGAATACATTTCTGCTGAAACCAAAATGCCCATCAGCACAGGGATGTAGATGGACCACAGAGGTTTGACCCACCATACTACCACAGGTGGCTGCTGTGGCACAACCACAGGTAGCATAGACACCCAGTACATCTGAAGTTGCAACCTGTCAGCATATCCTCCACAACGCCTGCCCTACCTGCTCCACCTGTATCAGGTACATACCTCTCAACTACTTAACTCAATAAATCTGGACAAAGCCTAACATAATGGTGAGACAAAAGCCCCAAAATAGAGGCAGTTTTTAAATATTTCTCCAATAAACTTAGAAAGTTGCTAATTTAACAATATTTGTATTGGCTTGTATTTTTCTGAAGGATATGAAGTCTGAAACTCAAATGTACATCATTATTCATTAACTTCACTCTTCAGTGGATTTCCAAAAAAACACAAGTTTTATGAGGAACAAATCAAAAATATGAGACAAAAATCTAGGCATTCTGGAAAAATCTGGACAGTTGAGCAGTATGGTCAGGTATCTCTGCCCTGGCTGCTGGTGCATTGGTACCCTCCATGGGCAGTACTAGTGGAAATGGCAATTTTGTCACCCATCAGGAGCTGACAAGGCTGGTGGAGGACATAATGGAGAGGGGCCATGGTGCCCAAATCAGCAGAGTTGAAAAGGTCCCATGTCAGATTGCCAGACTGATCGCATGTCCAGCACTTTCCAGGGAAACTGATATAGGAGACAGTGATGAAAGTTCTGAGGGTGAGGACTAGAGTCTTACTGTACTCATACTGGATGCAGATGCATTTCCAGTGTCTTCTATATATCCCCAGTCATGGTGTCTCCCAACTATTTGTGTCCATCACCATTCCTGGCTGCATTGCATGTCTGTACCTGCTACCTAACCTACCCTATCTATCTATCTATCTTAGTCCAAAGCATCTACCCCAACAGTCCTCTCTTTCTACCAAAAAAAAAAAAAAAAAGACGGGCACCTTTCCACCAAACAAAAAAAAAAAAATCCCACACATAGTTCTACTTGCCTATATGTCATATTGATCATCTTGACAAACTTGATCCTGTTCAATTGGTTCTGCAACCCACTTCTGTTGTGTTGACTCTCCATATTCATCAAATTCTGTGTACAATTTTACGTATATGTTGTGAAGAACTGGATAGCTATGTTGCTCTCTCACCACCATCTTGCAAATCCCTGTATTCTTTCCCCTGTGTCCTGCGGATGTTGCCACATGACAACATAAAATATGACTAATTCCAGTTTCAAGATAAACATCTCAATCTATAATTACACATGTGCTATTACTTTGCCATCAACTGTACAAACAAGCTTGTCAGTGGAGTGCTTCAGGAAGAAATTTTGAAAAAATGAAAGTATTTTTAGTGATTTCTATTACTTCTTTATGTGATAATGGACTGTTGAACGTAATATATGTGGCTTTAACTGTAATGTTGACTGAACACTTTATTCTGTAAAGTTATATCTGCACTCCACCACTTATTCTTGGGAATGATGTACAATGGCATTGAACCTTTTCAAACATACTTTATCAGTGGTATTTGGCAGGACACTGTCATATTTTTGACATGTCTGGTTCTACTTACACTGCACATTGTCCAGTCATACGACAGTACAAGTGAAAGTCATGTAACAAATGTTGGGATACTGTCATCCTGAACTGAACACTCATGAATGCTTGGTTGTCAATTTGCTGTTTCACATTTGTGATTGTCATCAAAACACCATACTTGAGGGGTGGAGCCTGAATGGCTAACTGAAAGCAGCAGTATTTTAGAGCTCCATATAACTAGTTAAAGACAGAAAATATTATTTTTTTTCTTCAAAGTATAAAATCTTATTGATAAAGGACTAATTTACATAATTAAAAACTTTGGTGAAGTTTTACAAATAATTTCCTTTCAAAAAGCTTTCAGATATATTCACTTGTTAAAATGAGCAACTCAAAGAATTCTCATCAGGATGCTCCCTTAAAGAAGGAACTACAACATATGGCATCTACCCTGCAGGAGTTTTCTTTGAAGATGGATGATTTTAAAGAGAACCTAGAAAATCTTAAAAGAAGCAGTCAAAAACAGGCTGACACCCTTAAGGAAATGCTACAACACCACCGGACAAGGATAACAGGAATAGAGGTTTCTCTAAATGACTTAGAAAGCAGACTTAAGGAAGGAGAAATACAGAAAGAACTGCTTAAACAAAACACTTGGTTGGTTAATAAAGTAGATGACTTGGAAAATAGGGAGAGGAGAAATAACATCAGGATTTTCAGATTACCTGAAAACACAGAAAGTGAGGGTATTATTTCTTTTTTATCAAGCTGGATCCCTGACTTTTTAAATTTAAAAGAAGGACTTTCCTTTGGCATTGAAAGGGCACACAGAGCTCTTGGGAAACCTGACACTAACTCAAACTCTCCTCCTAGGTCAATAATTATCAAATTTCTTTCATACTTGGACAAGGAACTGATTTTAAGATCTGCTTGGAGGAAGGCACCTCTACAATATAAACAGAGCCTGATAAGATTTGATAATGACTATTCATCTAGAATAATGGAACAAAGAAAAAAAGTGTGGCCAATAATAAAGTTTCTGAAACAAAATAACATCAAGGCACAACTTGCATATCCACCTAAGATAAGAATACTGTATGCCAATGAGATGAGGACTTTTACTGACTTAGAGGAAGCCTCTTCATTTATTAAAACTAATAATGTGATTACTTTACCAGAAGATATGGATTGGATGTCACCTTCTCTCAAGAGAACAAAAGAAACAAATGTCTGGACAGATGTCAAAAAGAAGAAGCAAAAGACTGATACTGTTACAGCCAAATATCTCAAAGCATCTACTATGATAATTGTTTTAACATTACTTTAAAGGACCAATTTTACTGCTTGGAATTTTAAAACAAAGGTAACTAACTACTGGAATCTTTATATATTTTTAAAATAGATGACACATGAGAGTTTTCAAATTACCTCAGGTATGTAAAACAGGGTACTTTTCTTTCACAGAAGGAGGGTTATATAGCACATAAAATGTTTATACTGTAAATCAACATACATAGTATATGTGTATTTTCTCTTAATTTTCTCTTTTCTTTCTATCTCTTCTTTCTTTTCTCATTATTTATTTTAACTGCATCTTGTCTCCCTTTCTAAATTCTCTCCTATTTACTATACTAATATAGTCTGTATATATTTAATAACTCACTATCTATACATAGATAAATAATAGTCTAAATAATCTAGTTTTAAGGTAGACTAATTGGAATAGTGAACTTAATTAATTGTTATTACAATATTTATTAGATTAATGATATTCACTGTTATGCTTATTGGGATTAGATTAATGATATTCACTGTTATGCTTATTGGGATTGGGGACATGTTCGTGATTAACTCTGAATTATACAGTGACCCCCCATTAATATTCCAAAATGTGCATGCTGATTGGTCAGCGTGCATGTTGTAAATCAGACTTATACTAATGGAAAAAGGTCCGATCACCCGGACTTTTTCCATTAGTATAAGTGTTTTTTTTTTTTACAGCAACGGAGAATGCAAGATCTCCATTGCTTTTTAGAAACTGTCTCGCTATGTTAAAGAGTTTAACATAGTGAGACAGCTTTAAAAAAAGTAACGGAGATCTTCCTTTCTCCGTTGCTTTTTTTAAAGCTGTCTCGCTATGTTAAACTCCTTTAATATAGCCAGACACTTTGTAAAAAGCAACGGAGATCTTGCTTTCTCTGTTGCTTCCACCCATGGCTCTGATGTACTGCGTAAGCATACGCATGCGCAGTACATCAGAACTGCCGCAGAATACCAGATAGCTGTGGAAGAGGAGCACAGAGGCATTATACAATGCCATTATTTAAGAAAAGTAAGTATTGCTTTTCTTAAATAATGTCATTGTATAATAGCAATAATCCACTTCTGGGTGTGGGTAATGCTGGATTTAACCACGGTTGTCTTTGTTTGGCCACTCGGGCTTTGCCCTCGTGACCAAACCACACCAACCGTAGGTAAATCCAGCATTACCCATACCCAGGCATGTGTTATTGCTTAAATGTTCCATTCATGTACATATGTCCTTTGAATTATTTCCTTTTAGTGTTAACAAATACATAAAAAAGGAGGGAAAAATGTACTATTGGTTAAGAGAAGTGAAGCTTTCTTCACATTCTATTTACGTTGCCATAGCAACAGTAAACAATTGCTACAGTTTCTAAGGGCACTGTGAACCTGCGAAGTGCATTTAGCCTCACAGATAAATAATAAGAAAAAGTAATGTTGTTTAGTTATTAAAATGAAAAACAACCTAAGCAAGGTAAAATAAATACATAATAGGACTATTTGTAAATATTTTATGATTTCTCCTCATAGGATTACATATTCCTAGAAACGCAAATGAAATTTTCCCAAACTACATGTGCACTTAAATGTAGCTGCTTGATTAAAAAGTATTATTCAGTTTAACATGTTGATTTCACAAGCTGCCTACACTGTAAAAGTTTCATTTTATATGTTACTTGAAATTGTCAGTCTCTAGAGCATATGAAAAGATACATATTACTTTTTGCAACATGTTATCTTTTCAGTTACCTCACACTCTGTACAAACTCACTTGGTAACTGATAGCTATTAATTTAAAATATCAGTTTAAATATTTAATGTGCCCTTGAAATGCTATTGACATTTTGACAAAATATAATCTGAACTGTAAAATGAATGACTTGAAAGAAGTGAAGTAATGCATAGATTTCAAAGACAGTTCTTGACACTACAGTAAAAGTAAAAATATATATTTGCAAGGAAGTATTGAAATGTTTTAGTCTTCCAGTTAAAATAGCTTACTGTCAACATTTTCTGATATCAGAAAGTTTGAAGAGCTAGGAAATTACTATTCTTTGTCTTTATAATGATTATTAGACAGATGTTAGACTCTGTTTAGTTTAATGAATTGTGACATATGTTTATGAGGAAAAGTGGACTCAGTTACTCACATTGGACTACACAATCCTGGAAACTCAAATGAAATGTCCCAAAATTACTTGTGAAATTAAATAAAACTGCCTGATTAATAAGCATAACTTACTTTAACAACCTGAATCCATAAGCTATTTGCTCTATATATGCTACATTATATATGTCACTTGCATATGACAGTCTCTAGAGTGATCAAAAAAATACATATTATTTTTGCAACATGCTATATTTGCACTAACCATACATTCTAAACTAACTCAGTTGGCAACTGACAAGTTATTTATTTGAAACATCAGTCTAAATATTAATTATGCCCTTGAAATGTTGTTGCCGTTTTGACAAAACAAAACCTGAATTGAAAAGGGAATGATTTGAAGAAGTGAAGTATTATACAGATTTCAAAGACAGCTATTGACACTACAATATAAGTAGAAATGTATACATGCAAGGAAAATTTGAAATGCTTTATACTTTTAGTTAAAATAGCTTATTGTTAACTTTTTGCTTTATCAGAAAATATAAAGAGCTAGGAAATTATTTCTAATTTGTCTTTATAATGTTTACTAAAGTGATGTTAGTCACTGACTTGTTTAATGGATTGCGAGTCATGTACAAGATGGACTACTGAATGTTATTTCTGTTTACCTATGTTTGCTGAATTTCTTTTATTAGTACTGATTTAAAACAGGGGAAAGAAAGGGAAGGGAAATCTCTGTTTTTGGTCAAGGGAGGAGAGGCTTAAGAGTATTCTAACTGCCTTGAGAACTCTCTAAGATGCTCTAAATACTATTTGATTAATACTTACCTAAGATAAGTCTTGATTACCATATAGGTACCTTTGCATTCATTCTAGACCTGAAGTGATTACCCATTCTGCAAGCAAGAGGTGCCCTATGCAGGATGGGAATTGTCAGGGTGATCATAGTTCATTCTTAGACTCTGCTTTGTAAATCTATAAATATGTAAAAGCACTGCACACTAGAATGTAGGGCACCTCTACTCAGAGTCAGGATACCACTGATAAGCCATGTCTTTTCATAAGTGTAAGTTGAAGTTGGTGAGCTGAAGATTGGGAAAGTGAAGGAAGACAGTATACCTACAGCAACTTCATATTTCATTGGTAATCACTCATTGTCTCCTGTAGAGTCCTTTTAGTCAAATTATTTTAGTAATAATCTATTTGTTGTTGGCTTATTTAGTTATGCTCCTCTGTTGCATTTAATTTATCCAACATGACATATCTGACATATTTGGGATATCTTAAGGGTAACTAAATACTGGATATTTTCTAAGTCAACTTAATAATTGTTTACAGTACTAACATTCCATCCTGATATATAAAATACTGTAGAACAATCATAGAATAATATAACATTTCATATCTCTTTTAAGAAAATTCTCCATATAATAATTTAACATATGGAGCTCAGTTGATATTGTTGGTTAAAGGTATGAGTGATAATCCACTAGATCTATCTTTATCTATTGGATTAGGAATGACTTTCATTCCATGTTTAATGGGAAATTCATATTTACTTGTATTTGATACTTTAGAATTAATGTTTTATAGAAGTACTTTTTTAAAGCCTGACCAGAATTTTACCCTACTTGTATTTAAAGAAGAAAGAACATTAAATTACACTCCCAAGTTTACACACATAAAAATAACATTCAATGTTATCAGAGAATATGGTATAACTACTATAATCAAAATAAAAAAAGAAGCAAAAAGTTTCTTCCAACAATAACTTGAAATGGAATTAACATTCTTATCATTAAATACTAAGGGCTTAAATAATGCAAATAAAACTTGCTAAAATATTTACATCTAAATAAGGGACAAGTAGTATTTCTCCATGAAATGCATTTTAAGACTAATGATAGCTTTATTTGGAACCCTAAGGACTATACAGTCTTAGCTCAATCCTCCTATAGAACAAAGACAAAAGGAGTATCAATTCTCTGGAAGAAAAACATAATCACTCCAAAAGTTATTTATAAATATGAAGACAAAGAAGCTCTACCAGCATTTGTTATAATTACATTTAATAACAGAATATGGACCTTAGCTAATCTATATTGGTTCCCAGGAATTGGAGCAGGAATGGTTAAAAAACACCTAGAATTTATTTCCAACAATTATAAAGGAAATCTTATACTGGGAGGAGACTTTAATTGTACCTTAGAAGCTTCTGAAACCACCAAGAAGTCTTTTCGCATAGCAACTATTTCAAAACCCTTAAAAAGATGGATTGATTCATTTCATTTAATAGACACTTTTAAAGTAAAAGATGATAAATCCTTATTATTTTCCCATAAAGACCATAGATTTGGAACACAAACCAGAATAGACAAATTATTCCTAGTTCAAGATTTACAAACAAAAATCCTCAAGTTCTGAATAGTTCCATGCCCCTTCTCAGATCATGACTCTCTGATAATGAAGCTCCAAATAGAGTTTAAACCTTTAATCCTCTCAACTAGAATTCCATCATATATCACAAAAATTAAAGAATTCAGACCCTGGATGTTGTCAGAACTACAATTATTTCTTGAAATTAATAATACAACAGAAATCAATTAAGTCATGGTTTGGGACTCACTAAAAGCATATTTATATGGTAAGACCCTTAGCTGGTACAAAAACAAAGTCAGAGAGTGGGAATCTGAATCATTAGACTTGCAAACCAGATTCTTGACAGCAAAATCTAAAAAAAATCAGAATTGTCCAGAAGTCAAAAAAGAATTAGAGGACTTAAATAAAAAAATATAATGAAATTCTAACACACAAAACTTGTCTAGCCTTGGAAAAATTAAAAATAAACTCATTAGCCACCTCCCCCAGATATGTACATAACTTATCTCCAAGAATTAAAATACAGTCTAAAGCAAATAACATTAGTAGTATATATCATGAAAAGAAAGGGGAAAAAGTATCAGATACAGGAGACATCATTGAAGCATTTTGGTTCCATTATATGGAACACTTAAGATTTAGATACCAACCAAATAATCTTAGATACAAACCTTATCAATATAAAAAAAAATCCTGGAAACTTAAAACTAGACCTACAAAAACCTATATCCTACAAAGAAATTGTTGACAAGATAAAAGAAAGTAAATCTAACAAAGCTCCAGGGATAGATGGTATAATTACGGAAATTTACAAACTCTTCCCTTCAACAGTGATCTCCCCTTTTCATTAAACTTTGCTAGAAGTCCAGTCAGAAGCAAAAATACCACCCTCATGGACATATTCTCTCATAACACCAATTCTATAAGATAATAAACCATCAGACCTTTGCACCTCATACAGACCTATATCATTACTGAATAATGATTACAAAATATTCATGTCAATCCTAGCTAACAGAATGAAAATCCCACTTTCAAAGACAATTAATAATGATCAAACTGGATTTTTTTATAACAGGCACACACATGATAATATTAAAAGGATACTTACTCTTATAGATTATGTGAATAAAGAAGATAGAGAAACACTTGTAATCAGATTAGACATAGAAAAAGCCTTTGATTCCCTCAACTAGGAATATCTATTTAAAAGTTTAGCATTATTTGAATTTCCTCCTCCCTTCATCTTATTACTAAAAAACATATATATTAATAACTTAGCCTACATTAAATTAAGTCCTTTCACCTCAGAATCTATCCATATAACAAGGATGCCCATTTTATTTGCTTTGGCTATAGAAATACTTGAGAAATAATACGCAATAAACCAAGAATAAAAGGAATAGAAGTTTATGATCAGTACATATCTAAAATAATGCTTTTTGCTGATGATATTTTATTAACCCTATCAAATTCCAGGGAGTCATTAGGAGAGCTAGAAGAAGTAATAGAGACATTTTATAAGATTTCAGGTCTACACTTTAATAGATCAAAATCAAAATTTCTATTTTTAAATAAGAAAAAAGAACTACAAGTTACAGATAAATCCATCATAGGAAAACAAGAACTTATGCTAAATTATTTAGGAATAGTGTTATGCAAAAATATAAACAAAACAATATTAATAAATTATAAAAACATTATTGAAACAATAAAAATATATATAGAAAAGTGGAACAAAATTATCTTAACTTTTGAAGACAGATTGCAATAATAATAAAAATGATCTTATTGCCAAAAATACTATATGTAGCATTAGCAATACAGTTAATTCCTGAAATATGCATTCTTAAAGAAATAAACTCATGTTTAATAAAATTTTTATGGTATCCCAAAAAGAATAGAGCAGCTCTAACTCATCACATTAGACCATGGAAACAAGGAGGACTGAACTTCCCAGAAATAGAAACATATATAAAAGCAGCTGTGCTTAAAACTACAATAGACGGGATAAATCCAAATTATTTTGCCAACTGGAAAAAATTAACAATGGCTATTTTAACAAATGAATTTAATCTGCTAAAAAATTTTTAAATAGTAGACAAATCAAACAGACCCTGGTACATACAATGCATAAGTATACAATATAATATAACAAAACCTTCTAAAACAACACTGATTAATCATTACATCAATTCTTTTATGAAACTTATCAATGCAAACATAGAGCTAAAACTTTGGTTTGACCTTTTAACCCCATTTACCATCGCTAAGAACTTTCCTCACAAAATATATAGGGAACCAATAACCTCCTGGGAACAAAATAGATTCTTATGCTAGTTTCAACGTGTAAATAAATTAAATGTTTTAGATATACATATGATAAAAACTGCTTACAATATTCTAACACAGGACTGGTTAACCTTACAAAGTATTCTAATGTACACTCAAGATTTATGCAGATTAATTAATAATTCCTCATTTAAAGATATTCCAAATCTAATAAGTTTTCTTTATGAATTTATATATAATAGTTGTGAAAAGAAAAATTCCATTTCAAATCTATATAAAGAGTTAATAACATATAAAACAATTCCCAAACCATCATACTGGCAGTTCTTAACAAAAGGTCAGTCACTGAAGTTAACTGAAGAAATTAAAACTAACATCTTATTATCAGTTAATTATACCTCTAACACACAGTACTGGAAAATATTTAACTGGAAATACTTACATAGAGCATTTTTAACACCAGATAGAATTAAAAAGATCAGTACTACTACAAATGTTTTTTGCTCGAGTTGTGAAAAGTCAAATAAAGCAGACTGGATTCATATTTTTTATGAATGTAATAAAATTAAATCATATTGGAATGGAATCAATTATTTTTACAAGCTTTATTTAATGAATCCTTTACCTTAACTATAGCATTGATTATACTAAATGTAAATGAAGGTCCCTACCTGAATAAGACAAATATGTATTTGTTATGGACGATACTTGCTATATCTAGGAAATGTGTAACCAGAAGGTGGAATTCAAATACATCCCTGACCTTGGAAGAATTCTACACTTTACTGAAGACAACTGCATTGATGGAAATAAAAATCAAAGAACTACTAATCTATCCCAGGCCATTGGTAAATAATCCTTGGAAGAAAGATATATATTTGTTGGACACTCTGCAGTAATCAATATTGTATCTCTGATAACTGATCTGTTAATTTTATATTTAATAACATATAGTGTATATAATTGAAAGTAAGGCTATTGTAAATATTGTATATAGTTGTTTAAAATGATATTTAAAAATATTATGTAAATGTTATTTTAATTGAAAATAAAAAAATATTTGAGGGGGAAAAAACACCATACTCAGAAACAAGTACAAGTCACTCACAGTAATGCAATGTAAATGAATGACAGGCTAGATACATTATCTGAGCATTATGTTATTACCTGGGATCGGCAAATTGCTGTCACTTCTACATGTCAATACACAGGCCTTTTCACCCAAAATTGTGATCCACAATAACTTCTCTGCAAAACACTGATGTGATAACCCTTATAAATGTACATTTTCACACATTTAAAGTCAGACTTCTGCTGACTTTGAATGTGTAAAAATGTATTTGCGATTGATAGTGTGTTATCTAGACTGTGTAAACAGATAGGCAGGTGCTTCAAATTCAACATTGGTGAACTTGTGTGCATGACTCTAGAGTCAAGAAAGTATAGCTTTACGAAATGATATACTGTATCGAGTCCTGCTCAGGAGAAACACCTATGTGGAGAGAGTTCTCCCCTCACACTTTTAACACATAGATCTTCTATAAAACACATTGATGATGTCATCCTACCAAAAAAGCATTCTCTCCCTGTAGAAGTCAGACTTCTGATATGGCATTAGTTATTGCTACTGGGTTCTCTAGATTGTGTACATACGTAGTTTGATTCCAACAGTGGTGAACTTGTTTGTGCCTCTAGTGTCAGGTAAGTATAGCTTCAACAGATGATGCACTGTGTCTAGTCACACTCAGGAGAAGCATTTACATTGGGAAAGTGCTTTCCAAACACTTTTAACACAAACTTCTTCCCTGTAACACAAACCGATGATGTCATCCTGTCAAAAGTGCACTCTCCTCCTGTAGAAATCATACTTCTGCTGTGGTGCTTGTAGTTTATACTATGTACTCTAGATTGTGTACATAGATTGGTGGGTGGTTCAAATCCAGCATTGCTTAACTACTGTGACTGACTGTGTGTTCTGTCATGTAGAGTTACTTCCATGACAACACTTCCACTTAGGAGACCTATTTTCACTGGCAGAGGGCTAACCTCTAAATGTCTAGCATCTGCAAACAAAAGACAGTTTTAGAAACACAATGATTAGGTAATACTTTCAAAAATGCATTATCTTACAGTTGTAGTACAGCTTCTGCTGTGGCCCTGACTATTGATACTGTGTTCTGTAAACTGTGTAAACAGATAGGTAGGTGGTTTGAAGCCAGCTGTGACTGACTAATGTGACTCTGTGTTTCTCTCACTCTCTTGTGTTATGAAGAAAAGTATTCAAACACATATATAATGTGTAGCTGTACAGTGTTATTGGGCTGCTCCATCACTTTCTTTCCCTTTTAGGAGAACCATCACCCTACTAAACAATGGTGATGTCATCCAGTCAAATGTGCATTGTCAGAGTTGCAAAACAACATCTCATGTGGCACTTGTGATTCATGCAATGTTCTCTAGCTTCTGATCTTAGCCAGTTCTAATCCAATCATTACAGACAGTTGTGTGACTGTCACTGTGAACCTACATGGAGGTAACACTGTAGTCACCCACCTCTCTGTTATGTATATAAATAGCTGGAGATTCTTACAAGAATTTCTGTCCATTTTGCATAAGCAACTGCTTTGTCTAACAATGGTGATGCCATTTCATTCAATTTGCCATTTGTAATATTAGCAGTAAACCTTCTCCTCTAGTGTAAGAAATTGAGACAATGTTCTGTATGTTGTTGCCTTATTAAGCACTGTAATATACTCCATGATTATATATACATTGTGCATGATTGGGATTCTACCTGCAGTGATGACTGCATTATGCATCGCATGTGTTTGGTTATATATACCATCATGCAATATTTTGTGATGACATCGATCACACAGCTATTTTAACCAAATTACATGCACACATATGCCTTCAAATACACATGTATTTTACAATTGTGGTAAGGCTTTGCCTGTGGTGCTTTCAGTCTTCACAATATCATGTAGCTTCTGTGGTCACATAGGTAGGTGTTCAAAACTTCCAGTGAGTGAATATAATGATAGTGTGTCAGTGTACTGCTATTCATGTATGACATCCACCACAGCTGTAATGTGTACAATTGCAGGAGGAGGGGCCTTTCCATTCCCTTTTGCCTCAAACACAAGTCATAAGATTTAATGACTTCACATAAGTGGAGTCTCACAGTTATGTTAAGACTTTCACTGTGGTGCATATGGTTCATACACATTTCATTAGCCTGTAGACTTCCACAGGCAGCTGTTCAATTCCAGCAAAGGACAACATTATGTGAGTGCAGTGACATGACACAAACACCATTGCAAAGAGATATTTCTACCCATTGTTATATTGGCCGAACAACTTTCAACACATTTTGGGATTTCATAGCAGTGAAACAGGTGTTCTGGGATCCATGTGTTGTGAATGCTCTGTGGCATATGTAGTTATTGCTGACTTGAGTAGCATGTCTACACATATAGAGTATGGTTTGAACCTGGGAGCACATTTGTACAAAACAATGTGGACATGAAAGACTGGCTTGGCCAAACAACACTGATATTTGACTGTTCATAGTTGTGTGTGCATTAATATAGCTACCTCCTTTTCATCACTGACCAATTTTATTGTATAATTTAACATCAAAAGTCCTTTCTTACTTCATACCTTGATTTCCGTTATTTGTGACACACGCCATTAATGTCTCCTGTGACAGAAGCAGTAAATACACATCTCTCTAGAGTGTGTAGTATGATCAGCAGGGTTTTTAATCTGGTAACATCTGTTACTCACATAACTATGTCAGACAGGAATGGCTTAGGCAGTGAAAGTAGTTATGACATAGTCAGAGGTCACATTTTTAAGGTGTCACACTCCAAGGTAGGGTATCCATTAGCCATTACAATATGATACTAATGTAATCATTTCAAGGGTGTTCTTCCTGAAGCAGTTGATATTCCACTTTCTGTGGTGTCAATGATTGATACACATCTCTATGTGATCTCCCTGGCATATGTTCGATTCTAGCAAGATGCAAATACTGAGTATGTCAGTAATTGCTCACAGGCATTATTTATATTCCAAATAATAATGCTCTTTATTGCATCTTTTCATACACACATTTATGTATTACTGTAATTCTTTAATAACACTCTACAACTTTCTAGCATATGAGGGCTTATATAACATTTCTTAATGTGTGGCATGGTGCAAAATCAGCAGAAAGTCTGAGTGGGCATGTGCTATGATTATTTCTTGTGTGTTTGTGTTACTTATTTGAAGTTATGGTAGTCTTTGTTATAATTCATTGTTAACATGCCCACTATAATGATGTAGTAGATCAGTGACATTCAACAAAGAAACATTTAATTACTGCTTGTCATGAGATATTTATTGTCATTTTTTGTTCTTGATCAGGAGTTAAGAGAATTATCCTCTATAATGTTGGCTTTGCTACCTTTCATGCAGTGCAGTTATTGAGCTAAGAGTGAAGGATAACAACAGTTGTCACAGGCCAGTGTGTACATCTAGTGTATGTGCAAAATAAATCTACAACAGGTCATTTAGTAATACATGCTATTGCTTCACCTGTGTGTGTCTGTTATGTTACTATGATGTCAGACATTTAGTAATACACATTAATGCTTCACCTGTGTGGCGGCTGGTGACTTCAAATCAAAGGGTGGCTGCAGGAGATAGCTGAATGGGTGAGGCCAACTAAAAAGTGGTGGGGCTATGCTAAAAAAAACGCAAAAACTGGGACTTTAATTAAATATGCTGCCCTGGGTGCCAAACCGTCTTTATGAGAGTCCAATCAAGACAAAATGAATTGTAGAAGAAAAAATATTTCAGTGCATTGGTTACATGACAGCTTACTTAATATCTAGATGGAAACAAAAAGGTTGCAAGGCATGAAAAACGAAATTACTTTTTAAGTACATTACTGGAATAACAGTCAACATCAAGTATAAAAAAACAAGCAACACTCAGCTCAAACCACTTTTCCTTGCACTGCAGTTCTAATTATAATTTATATTCAGATTTATAATATGTTTGTCTACAGGACTAATGATAAACCATTATTTGAATTTTTATGGTAGCAGAACCTTTAATATCTCAAATAAAAGGGCTACCGAAAATCCATAAAAATGCATTCAAACCACCATTACGCCCCATAGTTGCAGGAGCAGGATGGTTGACTGAGCCAATATCAGTATATAGATGGGAACTCAAGGATTATCTTAATGAATGTCCTATAATATTAAAAAATACTGAACAATTTCTAAGAGATCTGTATAAGGAATACCATGAAAGTTCCAAAGCGGAATTCTTCGTAACTTTTGATGTCACCTCCTTATTTACTTGTATTCTGAATAACGAAGGAATTAACATGGTACGGAAATTTATGATGATATTAGGAAAGATAACACCAACACGTATTGATTTCTTATGCATGTTACTGGAGATAGTATTAGAACATAATGTTTTCATCTTTCAGAATACATGTTATCGGCAAACAGCTCGTGTCGCTATGGGCACCAGCTGTGCAAATACTTATGCCAATATTGTTATGGCAGAATGGGAATATCAATTCATATTAAATAAGCAGAATTCACAAATAGAGTTTTATCGATAGTTTGTCGATGACCTTTTTCTTATTTGGGAGGGTGATGAGGATGCATTAATAGAATTTCATAATTACCTGAACAATACTAGACCTTTTTTGAAATTTACTATGAAGCACTCCACTGAGTCAATGGAATTTCTTGACGTTTCAGTAACTAAAATGGGCAATTTGCTATCTACTAAACTATATAGGAAGGCATGCTATTGTCCAGCATATTTGCATAGAAATAGTATGCATCTGAGATTCACCTTCCAAAGAATAATGAAGGGTCAAGCTTTTAGGGTATCTCAGTTATCATGTGAAGAACAAGATTTTACATCAAGTATGACCCAACTAGCTACTGAGTTTGAGAACAGAGGCTATGACAAAGATGAGATTACTCAAATTTGTAGAGAGGTGACCAATGAGAGAATGGATTGTGCCCATCCTTATTATAGTAATAGACCTATAAATAGAAAAATGAAATCTACATTGGATCAAGTACCATTGATTCTTACATACACTCAGAATATTTCTAATATACAACAGATTGTTAAACGGAATTGGTCCATACTTCTCACAGATCCTGGAACCACAGCTATAGTGGGGCGTCAGCCTACCTTCATATATAAGAACAAGAAGAATCTCAAACAATTGTTATGTAATGGAAATGCCCATACAATACCTTCTCGATTGAATAATTTGAATGGGACACGTAAATGTGGGAAGTGTGCCCATTGTCAATATATAGATGAGTCTAGATGTTTTAGACATCCTGAGACAAGAAAACTTTGGGAATTAAGGACCCAAGCTGATTGTAATACAAAAAATGTAGTATATTGTGCACATTGCATACGTTGCTTTAAATTTGATATAGGTAAAACAAACAGAAATCTTAGAGAACGTATTAGGGATCACATATATTGCACTAATAAAGGTTTAGAATATAGTGCTTTAGCCAAACACTTTTTAAGAGAAGGATCACAACATACATTTTTATTTCAAGTGTTGCAAGTGGTGGATGAAAATGTAAGAATGGGAGATATAGTTAATAAAATGGAAACCTTAGAATTGCAGTGGATTTTACGTCTGGGCTCTCATAGGGGACACGGTCTGAATGACAGTGTCCCACTGAAACCTGTTTTGAAGTCTAGGAGGGTTAATAAATGTAAGAAAGGTTTATAATATTTATAGTTTACATACAGTTATATCATGTAGTTATATATTATGCTCTGCAAATTGCACATTTATTTGTTTTGAAGTTTAGAAGGGTTAAAAATGTAAGAAAGGTTTATAATATTTATAGTTTACATACAATTATATCATGTAGTAATATATTATAATCTGCAAATTGCACATGTATTTGTACTCATTATAGATCGTATTTATATTTAGATATTGGATTTATATATGTACCTTTTAGTCACATTTATAACCATAAATACATGATACAGCTTTTATTTATTATTTTTACTTTATTTCATTTAATTTATTTGTTGAATATTTATATTATCTTCTATGTATGTAACATGAGCTGTAGGGAAATTTGCTTAGAAGCTACAATGTTATCTAATGTATCGTACATACAACTTAGACCAGGAATTAGTTACTTTGTCTTTAAATTGTAATTGACTTTATAGATAAAAAAGCCAACGACCCAACAGATGAACGCACCAAGTACCTGTTGTAAAAAAATATAGTGCAAATTGAGAAAGTTAGGTACTTGTGCGTGGAGTGGTTTCAGTATAATAGTGCGGAATAAATCCAAGTTACAGTTCAAATTCAGTTATTCAATTCTTCAGTCAAGAAACTTCTCCGGTATAAATCCAAGTTGTTTATTATGCATAAACAGATGGAACAGAGAACAGAGATAAGCGCTTTCACTAATGTTAGCTTCTTCAGATCATTACATTCTCACTTTACGTTAGTATTTTATATAGTCTTTCCATTAATTGTTAAGTGAATAATTTGTAACAATGAGATAATTACATAAAAAGAGTGGGAAAATGAATCATTTAAGTATTTAAAAAAGAAGCGTCATCACATTATATCTTATACATACTAAATCTCAACAGTATATTACACTACATAAAAAATACTCAAATACATAAAAAATACTCAAATACATAAAAACATAAAAATGTTAGAAGCATATTCAACACTTCAGAAGTATTAGAAAAAACCTAAACCTTACTATAAGGGGGGTCAGTTAAACTTTGCATGTGATGTAGAACGTGAACATAAATATGTGACTTTTATATACTAGTGATCTAGATGCAAACTAGCAAGACCTTGATATCATCTCTGTGTGTCAGTGTCTCATGACATTAACTACAAAGGGAATGTAATTAGAAATATATATAAAATATATAATATATAAAGTATATTCTAGTATGTTAAAATATATGTTAAAATATATATGTTAAAATATATATATATATGTGTATAAAAATGATATGAAGATATGTGTATGTAACAAATATATGAGTACATGTGTATTAATATATGTTTGAATAGAGTTGTATATAAAACCTATAAATGTATATAAAATATATATATATATATGAAAAATATATATATAAAAAATATATATCAAATATTAAAAACTTGCATGTGTATGTATAAAAATGTATGTATAAATATAAATATAAATGTAATTATAAATAAATAAATAAATAAATATTATATATAAATTTGATATAAATGTATGTTTAGTGTTTGTATGAAAGTATGTAGAATATATAGAAAGGTATATATTGTTTTTGGATGCTGAATGAGATTGTGTTAATATATAAGTATCAACTGTAGAATGGGTCTCAAAATGTATCTATGTATAAACATGCTAATGTATATAGTGTAAAGTGTGTGGAGCTATATATGGTGTTCATACTATCTTACTAGTGGTTGAATAGGTCGTGCAATATGTAAATGTGTATGTATAGGGATAAAATACCTTAAATGTAAAAAAAGCAGAAATGGGTATAAATATGTATAAATATAGATGAAATATTATTAAATAATTATTTAATATGTCTTCTTTGTTTTAGGTATGGTTTGATCGACGCCCTCTCGTTCAAACCATACCCTCTATCAGCTCTTAATAAAATAATCCAACCACTCTCCTTGTTTTCAGTATTACACCTTATATCTCCTCCCCTTGGATTTGGTGTTATAACTTCTAAGGCTCTAAAGGTAAAAGTATGTTGTGCACCTGCTTCCTTTACATGTTTTGCTAGAGCATTATTGGTGTTCAGCTTCCTGATATTATAGCAGTGCTCCCTCATCCTGTCACGTAGGCATCTATTAGTTTTGCCCACATAGAAGGATGAGCATATCGAACACACTGCTAAATAAACTACGTGACATGTCATGCAGTTAGCATTTGCATTTATAATAATTTCTCTATTAAAGTCAGGATGCATAAAAATAGGCTCTGTGTTGATTAATTTGCAGAAGTTACATTTACCACAAGGTGTTGTGGCATTTATGGTGTCTAAATCTTTTTTATATGTATTATAACACAACATCCTTTTTAAATTCATTTTATTCCTATATAAGAATGAGGGTCTTTCACCTACTATGCTCTTTATGTCTTCGTCAATAGTTAAAACGTCCCAATATTTATTTATAATGAGTCTAATTTCGTCATTGTCTCTAGTATAAAACGTTGGAAACTTGACTTTGTTTAAACCTTCATTGGTGCCCATATTAGTTATATTCACTGGTCCAAAATATGGTGCACCTCTGGTTGCCCTTATTTCAGGTGTTATTTCTAAATGTTCTTTAATTTCATTCGATTTGTAACCTCTTTCTATTAATTGATTTCTTAGCTCATCTAAGTCCCTTTCTAAGCCTGATATATTAGAATTCATCCTAGACATCCTAAGAGCCTGTCCTTTCATAACATTTTTAAAAACATATGTAGGATGCATGCTAGTTCTAAACAAAAGCATATTCCTGTGACAATTCTTTCTATAGACCCCAGTGTTTATCAAACCACATGGCAATTTTTCAATGAATAGATCTAAAAACTCAATTCTGGTCTCATTAAATTGTGTTGTGAATTTAAGGCACTCTGTTAAGTCATTAATTGTTACAATGAAATCTTTCAAGGCGGTCATACTACCTTTCCATAAAATGAATAAATCATCTACAAAGCGCCTATAAAACATTACGTTGGATTTAAATAGTGTATGGTCAAACAATGTTACCTCTTCCCAGTAGGCTAGGAACATATTAGCGTAGCTATTTGCGCATGGAGTGCCCATAGCTACACCTTCACATTGTCTATAAACATTTTTATTAAACATAAAAACATTGTTTTCCAAGATCAATTCAAGAAAGTGTGTTATCAGATCAATGAGAACCTCAGAATAATCACTGTGCTTTTTAAGATAGCATGTTACATAATGTAAACCCAGTTCATTCGGGATTATTGTGAATAATGATTGAATATCTAGCGTAACCAGTATCAATTTGTCTATAGCTGTACAGTCTTTTAATTCTTCATAAAGATCTGTTAAAAAATGTTTTGAATCTCTTAAAACATATTGGTTATTATTTAAAATACATCTCAGGTGTTTCTCTATAAAAACAGAAATGTGCTCTGTCACCCATCCTTTCCCAGATACGATTGGTCGCATCGGTGGGTCAGTATGGTTTTTATGGATTTTAGGTAGGCCCTGTATAATGGGAATGGTGGGTGAAGGTATATACAAGTACTCATATAAATTTTTATCAATAAGTCCACTTTTAAAGATATCAGTTAATACATTGTGTACATAAATACACATATCATTTATAGAATTCATACATTCCTTCTTATAAAACTTGTCATGCAACATTGTATTAATTTTATATACATAGTATTCTGTGTCTAAAATCACTATTCCAGACCCTTTGTCAGCTGGTCTAATGGTGATGTTGTTGTCATTTTTTAATTTATTCAGGCTGACTCTCTCATTGTAGGTTAAATTGTTAAATCTTTTCTTCTTATTTCAAATAGATTTATTATTAGTGTAAAATTTATGAAGCTCTCCTTCTGTTAATTTAAAATAAGTTTCTACCAAGGGGTGATTATTTGGTACGAAGTCACTTAAGTTCTTAAAATGGAACTGTTTCTTTACACTAACAGATGTATTTATTGTTTCAGGGTTAACATCAGGTTTGAATAAGTATTTCAACATCAAGTTGCGACAGAACACTTTAAGATCTCTCACTGTATCTATCACATTACTATTGGTATGTGGGATGAAGTTTAAACCCTTATTCAAAAGTTTAACTTCATCATTTGTCAAATCTATGCTGGATAAATTAAAAATTAATCCTTGTGGTTGTTGTTCCACATTTTCTTTATAGTCGTGTGATGAAGAGGTTCCCCTGATGGTTTCCTTTTCTGCCTCCCCCTGCTCATTGATCTGGACCTCCTCTGCTCCTTGGCCTGGCGTATAGCTAAAGGGAATGACAGATCAATGCGTGTGCCTGTGGTGATGGCATTTTCTTGTGTTTTAGGTTTTACAATAGGAGTGGTTGTAGGCTTATCCTTACTTTTGGTATTAGTGATATTAACATTTGGATACAAATTGGTGTTGTTACCAGTCCCATCGTGCGTTATATGTATAACGTCGGATGAGTCATTACAATCCGTAGTTGCATCATTCTCAACTGTGATGTTATTATCCACACTAGCTGATACGTTACTAGTAACAGTATGTGGATTGACATCATTTTTCTTATGTGCTACTTTATTCTCTGGTATATGCACAGTTCTAGGTTTGTCTGTTGGAATATTATCATTAGTGAATATTTTCCTTTGAGTATTGTTAATTCTTAAGTTCCTACCATTAGTTGTTTGTTGATTTTCATTAATTTCATAGGGATTAACTATGTTATTACTTGTTCTTTCACTCATATACAATGTTGTATTGTCATTCCTAACAGAATTGCCATTATAGGAAGTATTTCTAGGCCAAGTGAAGACATTCCCTGATCTAAAATCCCTAAAATCTCGGGAGACTTTTGTTCGTTTCTGCTGGTATAATTTATGTTCATATGCTGATACGCAATCTAGCATATTATCAAACAAAGCATTAACAATATTATCAGGAAAATCATTAAACAATTCAGAATGTTTAGCATTTAAACTGTCTGCCAATATTTTTTCTTCTGGTAGAAAAAAGTCAATCAGTAGCCTTAGGTACTTACGGCTTGTTTCAATGTTAATCCGTTGCCATAATGCCAGCAACTCAGGGTAGTCTTTTCCTTGGCTAGGCATGGAAAAGACTCTTAAACCCCGTGGTATGATATTATTCTGCAGACAGAATTCAAAATGAGCTCTTTGTGCTTGCAAACGCTTGAGCTTATAAAAATCTTTTTCTATGTTGTCGAGCAGCCTGTGTAATCTGTCCATATCCACCGCTGCTACTAAATTGTCACTAATTCCATCAGATTCTTCAAAAAACCAAGTTGATGTGTTGGTTCCTTTTAAATGTTTAAAGAAACGTGTTGTTAAATCATTCATACTCCGGTATTCACCTCCAGTTGTCCGTATACTCTCTAAACCCTGATTTTCATCTCCGGGTGTTAGTATCATCTCAATAGTATCCTCGCCTCGGTGTTCACCTCTCGGCCTATACGGGAGTTCAATCTGCGCCATGCCGCTCTACTTCCTTGTAATTATCGTAAAGTGACTTCTTCAAAGTTCACGTAATGTTTGTAACAGTCGAGCTTGTATGTTCAGCCAAAGGTCACAGCTAATATAACTTAAAGTGCACTTGCTACAATCGTTAAAAAACACAGTTGTTGAGAATATGTACTATTTGCTCAACCACCAAATACTCGTTACAAGTAAATACAGACCGTTACTTCAGCCTTGTATTGCTGATTTAGTTCTTTTGCAGAGGTTTCACAGTCCACCCTCCGTTGGAATTGTTAAAAAAATAAGAGATTATAGATAAAAAAGCCAACGACCCAACAGATGAACGCACCAAGTACCTGTTGTAAAAAAATATAGTGCAAATTGAGAAAGTTAGGTACTTGTGCGTGGAGTGGTTTCAGTATAATGGTGCGGAATAAATCCAAGTTACAGTTCAAATGCAGTTATTCAATTCTTCGGTCAAGAAACTTCTCCGGTATAAATCCAAGTTGTTTATTATGCATAAACAGACGGAACAGAGAACAGAGATAAGCGCTTTCACTAATGTTAGCTTCTTCAGATCATTACATTCTCACTTTACGTTAGTATTTTATATAGTCTTTCCATTAATTGTTAAGTGAATAATTTGTAACAATGAGATAATTACATAAAAAGAGTGGGAAAATGAATCATTTAAGTATTTAAAAAAGAAGCGTCATCACATTATATCTTATACATACTAAATCTCAACAGTATATTACACTACATAAAAAATACTCAAATACATAAAAAATACTCAAATACATAAAAACATAAAAATGTTAGAAGCATATTCAACACTTCAGAAGTATTAGAAAAAACCTAAACCTTACTATAAGGGGGGTCAGTTAAACACATATACATACATTACATACACATATCTTCATATCATTTTTATACACATATATATATATTTTAACATACTAGAATATACTTTATATATTATATATTTTATATATATTTCTAATTACATTCCCTTTGTAGTTAATGTCATGAGACACTGACACACAGAGATGATATCAAGGTCTTGCTAGTTTGCATCTAGATCACTAGTATATAAAAGTCACATATTTATGTTCACGTTCTACATCACATGCAAAGTTTAACTGACCCCCCTTATAGTAAGGTTTAGGTTTTTCTAATACTTCTGAAGTGTTGAATATGCTTCTAACATTTTTATGTTTTTATGTATTTGAGTATTTTTTATGTATTTGAGTATTTTTTATGTAGTGTAATATACTGTTGAGATTTAGTATGTATAAGATATAATGTGATGACGCTTCTTTTTTAAATACTTAAATGATTCATTTTCCCACTCTTTTTATGTAATTATCTCATTGTTACAAATTATTCACTTAACAATTAATGGAAAGACTATATAAAATACTAACGTAAAGTGAGAATGTAATGATCTGAAGAAGCTAACATTAGTGAAAGCGCTTATCTCTGTTCTCTGTTCCGTCTGTTTATGCATAATAAACAACTTGGATTTATACCGGAGAAGTTTCTTGACTGAAGAATTGAATAACTGAATTTGAACTGTAACTTGGATTTATTCCGCACTATTATACTGAAACCACTCCACGCACAAGTACCTAACTTTCTCAATTTGCACTGTAATTGACTTTAGATTTACTAGCTTCTGAATAGCTATTTTGAATTTTGAGATCTAGAAATCTTATATAAGGATCTATGTCAGTTGTTTTCTTGGTCTGATGAAGCAATATTGAGTTATTGTGAAAGCGCTTACCGTTGTCAAGTATTGGAATAAATTTAACCGGTGTTTTTACTCAGTTGTATCTCTTATTGGAACATGTTTCCTTCACTTGGGATTTTTTGTATATTTACAAGGTGACGCTCGCTTTTGGGTATTTGGTGGTCTCTCATTATTTAGTGACTTCATTCCTAAATGATTTGCCACAAAAACACAAATTATATGAGAAACAAACTAAAAATAAGAAGCAAAAATCTATACATTCTGCAAAGTTCTGGACAGTTAAGAGGTATAGTTCAGCCAGGGCTGAGTTTGCTGCCCTTCCCCTCTCCCAAAATCATGGTCGAATGGGGCCTCCCCCTTCAGCTATTTCAATGTCCCATTACTTGGCTATTTCACCCCATTTACCATAAACACTATAATGTGCATACTGCTTTATTTCTATGATGATTTGGATTTCATTTAAAAGTTTTATTTTACATTTTACAACACAAACACTAATAGACATCTGCTAAACAAAGCAATGCAGTCTCACAATGAAATAGTCTTAGCATTAAAACTTCTCTGCCCTTCAAACTCACATTCATTGAAACAGCATTGAAACCTACATTCAAAGAAAATACATCTGGCCAGTGCCAGATAAAGATTAACCTTGGGCTGTTTTCAAATCATAGGCCCATTGCACAGGAAACATACATGTGTTTGTTGATACACCTTCCTGACTGTATTAATTTATATTCCTTGTATAATACAGTACAGTTGTTAGAGGGCATTTTAATTTTTTTGTTTTGAACATTTTTCCAGTAAACAATGAAACAAAATGGATGCACCAATAATGACAAAACTGCCCAGTTCAGAACATTTCCATCATAAAAGTCTACTCAAATTTCTGCAGTCCACCACTATCACTAAATATGTACAATCTCTGCAGAAGTAAAAGTCATCTAAATAATTCCACATTAACGAGATCTGTAATTAATGAAGAGGTTGCTGCTAACAAACAACTTTATATTTCATTGTTTCATCTACAAATAAAGTGCCTGTTGCCCTTGATGAATAAATTGCCTATGCTACATTAAAAATGATAAGCTAGTAATATTGCAACAGGGAATGGATGGCAAACTGATAACAGGTTCATCATTACTAGGTATCTCCACCAAAGAGTCTTTCTCAGGACTACAGCATCCACCCCCTTTAAAAGTAGAACACAGTACAGTATCAGCAATGCATCTACATACTGTGGAAGTAGAACCCACAGCCTTCTGCATCAAAAGCAAGTACACTACCTGTTGTGCTATTAACAATGCAAGCTGACTCAGCATAAGCAGCACTAAACTTCTCTTCATACTCTCAGTTCCTTGTAAAATCCACTCAACACTCAACTGTATCTTTCAACTTTGAAGAACAAGAAATCTGGAAAAAAACAAAATTTATTGGGGGGGGGGGACAAAAGCCCAAAGACTAGGGACACATTTTAAACATTGCTTCTATAATCTTGGAAAGTTGCTAGAATAAAATGCTGTGTTGCCATCATGTATTTTACTGTCAAGTCTTGAACCCAGGACCCTGTGCACTACAGTCAGAGCAACATACCACTATGCCAAATCAGTTGTTTCTTGAAGGACAGGTAGACTGAAACTTAAATGGCTATCATTTAGTGAATTCAGTTCTCACCACAGCTCTCAACCTCTTAGCACAAAACACCTAGACAAGCCAATAATGGGGGAGTACAGCCCCAAAAATAGGGGCAAATTTCAAATATTGATCTTATAAACAGAAACGTGCTAGAATAAAAGGTTTTGTGTTACCATGTACTTTCTGAAGAATATTAAGTCTGGAATTCAAATGCCTGTCATTATTTAGTGAATTCTAAATCCAGAAAAAACACAGATTTCAGGAGGAACAGAACAAAATATGAGGCAAAAATTTCACAAGTGGTGGTGGGTAGGGAATTCAAGCTCTTGCTACCTGCTTCCAAGGTACAGGGCTTGAGTCTAGCCACCAGGTATATTTAACTGTGGCATTTCATACCAGTTTCCTGCAAAAAGTCCATTAGCACTAGAAGCGCACACACCAGTTTCCTGCAAAAGGTTCATTAGCACTAGAAGCACACACACATACATACACACACACACACACACACACACACACACACACACACACCAGTTTCCTGCAAAAGGCCCATTAGCACTAGAAGCACACACACACCAGTTTTCTACAAAAGGTCCATTAGCACTAGAAGGACACACACCAGTTTTGTACAAAAGGTCCATTAGTATTAGAAGCACACACACCAGTTTCCTGCAAAAGGTCCATTAGCACTAGAAGCACACACACCAGGTTCCTTCAAAAGGTCCATTAGCACTAGAAGCACACACACCACTTTCCTGCAAAAGGTCTAGAAGCACACACATCCTACTTGAGTAGGTTCCTTTGTAGCAAAATAAATGAAAGCCCACTTAAAGAAGTCTGTCCACAGTATAAATGCAAGCCCAGTTACATTCAAGCTGTAAATCCTTCCTGCTTCAAAGTCCACACAAGCTGTAACTCCTTCCTTCTTCAAAGTCTCTAAGAGCAAGCTGCTACACAGCCTGCAGATGTTGCAGCCCAATCCCCTTCCAGTCTATGCAGTTGTAACTGGATAGACCTCTGGGATCTGTGATGTTGTATGCTATCTTCCTAATCCGGACTGTCTCATCAGCAGTCCAGATTCTGTTTGCATGCTCCGGACTGGTTCAGCAGCAGTCCAGATATCGGGAATGCCGCGTGTGCACATGTGTGAAGTTCCAAGACTCGCATTTGTTGTTTTTACAGCTGGGAAGTTATGGGACTCGGGTTTGTTTTTATTTATTTTTTCTGTGTTTTTACAGCTGGGTGGAGGGCTGCAGTCCTGCAGCGCAATAGCACGAGCTGCCCCTGTGCTGTCATACATTTAGTAATACGTGCTCATGCTTCACCTGTGTATGTTATATGTTACTGTGCTGTCATACATTTAGTAATAAATGCTAATGCTTTACCTGTGTATACTATATGTCATTGTGCTGTCATACATTTAGTAATACACATTAATACTTCATATGTGTGGTTGTGTGTTACTGTGCTACATTATTCATATTGTTCTTCAAAAGGCTCACTTAAGGGCTATATATATAATTTACAATATACTGTATTTATACCTGTACTTGAATACACTCCTTGAAGTCAGCATGTGTGGTGTGGCTCTTACACTTTGACGGACACATGTCATATCATTGCTTACGTTAACACATATGCTTCAGAGTCACAAATAATTTTCTCATGACAGTTACTATATTTGTCCATTAGCGATGTCTTCACAGCATGCTGCTGGCATGGACTTTTATTTTGGCCATGTCTTGTGTGGGTTACATATAGAGTTGTAACATACAGAGAAATACATCCTAGGCATATTGATATACATCATGGGATTCAAAAACACAACCCATTTGTCAGGGGATGGACTACACTTGATTGGAACCTTGATTTATGTGCATATTTGCATATGCCATATTAGCATGACTTATTGTATACGTACGCATGTCATATCTGCTATAGTTAGACAAATTGTAATATGTATATCAAATCATTATTCTGTTTAAATCCTGCTCAATGTGACATCTATGGGCATATGCCATGTCCATCAGTATTTCTGTACATATCTACTCAGCATGCATTAACACTCACTAATATTCTACCATTGACACCATGCATGCTGTCATTGCTACAAAATGTTTACTTTCATCACCTAATACTATAATTGAAATGATTGCATATATTTCCAAATTGTTGCAGGTGTTTACACTGCCATAATAACCATCAGTACTGTTTCCTAAATACACATAAGGTAATGCCAGCCTCAGTATTCTTTAACCTGCATGTGTAGTCTATCATTAATCATGTGGTTATAATTTATTATCTTTAATCACTCTGATAGTATACATTACAATGGCAGAGTAGTTTAATACACCTGTCACACATGTCTAGCTAGGCATTCTCAATACAATCACGTGAAGAGTACAAATATTTTTTATTTTATTTTATTTATTTTACATTTGTTGACCGGGCTAGTCCAACTGGATACGTGTCCATTTTCAGTGGAGGCCCGGGGAGAAAAGCTCCAAAACTAAAACATACTAAAAACTATACTAAAAGTAACACACAAAATACATCTAAAAACAAAAATATACTTAAAAATATATAAACATGTGATGCTAATGATTAGGAGATGGCATTAATATAGAGTAATTCATCTTCAGTTTAACATAGTATACAAAAAGAAATATAAGTACAGTATCTGGTAGGTTTTGTGCATGGTAAGTAGTACTAAGTAGTATTAAGTAGTGACTGAGATAGGAATTAAGAGTGAAGATTTGAGTATAGATTGGGTACTTAAAGATTTAAGGTAGAAAAAAAAAATAGGTTATGTGGGCGGCAGATAGATTAGAGAATAACAGCTAGGCAGGGTTAGTACAAGAACATAACCAGTGGTTGGAGAGGAAAAGTTTTAGGTTAGTTTTAAATACTATATTACTGATCATGCCACAAAACATTTATATTGGCAGCCATATACTTAGGTTTTATGAGTTTAATTTTACTCATATTTATCATTTATATTAATATACAACACATGATTGGCTAATACATACATTTAAATGTACAATAACCTTTTTATGATTACAATTGCTGACAAAAATAACAGAAATGTTCCTTTATGAATTGCATGACACAATAGTTGTATGGTTAATTTATTTGTGTTTATATATGATGAACTTGCGATTACACCATACTGTTGTTTATAGCAGATACCTTTCTGTATACACAACTGATATGCAATAACTGCTGTTTATGCAAATATACAGTAATGTATCTATTGTCATTGCTAACTTTTCTCTGAATTCAACATTTGAGAAACATGTATCATATTTATTTCCCTTTGTTACTCTGTTACATTGCATGGTGTCCCTCTCCAATCATTTGACAGCATTTCCATTTTTATTTATGTACATGGGTCAATACAGTGAACAAAATTATTTTTAGTACATTAACATTAATAATTATTTCTGAAAGCCAGATGTAACCACATCCACTTTCACCTTCAAACCGGTGCTCGCATCCTATATAAAACTACTCCTAGCCAAAGTCAAACCATGCTCTACTTCAGCTGATGACCTTCCAAGTGAGTACCTTAAAATAGCAGCTGATAGTATTGCATATCTTTTCTCAATCCTTATAAATAGATCAGTCCATGAATCATATATTCTCTCTCTCTCTCTCTCTGGAAGAAAGAAAATCACACATTATCCCTCTACACATGGAGAAAATTCTACAGACATTACTGACTTTAGAGCTAGCAATCTTATCCCACCTATCCAAAATACTTGAAACATGTATACAAACACAATTGCTGAACTATCTCCTGCAGGAAAAACTCCCATTTCCCCACACAATATGGCTTCCATCCCTGCCATAGTACTAACACTGCAATTCTAACCTTTATAGATTGTGTCAGTAAAGTTAGAGATAATGACAAACTATTCTCCTTCTTATTTCTAGACTTGTACAAATCCTTTGACATAGTTTGTCACATCAAACTTCTACTTCAAATGCCCTCACTGGGTCTGTCTCAGCCCACCTTCTCTAATTGAAAAGCTACCTGTCCAATAGGTATCAGTCAGTAAAATGCAACTCCACCCTCTCCCCATGCCTGCCAGTCACCATCGGTGTAGCACAAGGCTCTATCCTTGGTCCCCTCAAAACCCTCCACACAACAGGCCTCCCTAATACAATACACAGAGGATTCCACACTGATATGCATATCTGACAACATGGTACATCTGAAAGCAATTACTCAGGAAGCTGTAACAGCAATTGAAGCATGGCTTTGTAATTCACAATTCATGCTAACCCCCACAAATAAAAACTACTTTTTCCCTAAATCTCTCTCTCATGATAAAAAAAAAAACAAAATTTAAATTCCTCTCTCTTAATAATACAACCATTGAATCCACTTCTCTTAGCAAATTATTAGGGGTGATAGTGGATGATAGTCTTAAATATGACCTGCACATACAAGATTGCATAAAAAAAAATCACCAAAAACTAGGGATCCTTTATAGAGGCAAGATTGTTCTCACCAATGCAATTAAAGCTACACCAGCTAGTACTTACCTGCTCCACTCACTACTTTATGGTGCTCCCCTTCTTATTAACTTCTAAGCATCACAAAAACCAAAACAGGAACAATTCTATAATAAAGTGGCTAAATTTGCAACACATATCCCATTCAGAACACACCACTGTATAACACTAAAAAGCCTAACTCTATTAGAACTTAGTCATCAGCTAAGAGATAAACAGCTTCTTACCACCTATAAAATTACCCAGCATCCAGCTGCTTGTCCAGCACCAATACCATTCTATAAAACTATATTCCCAGTCGGTCATTACAATCCAGTGACCAAAAACTCCTCTCTGTCTACAAGCTTATCACAGCTGCTGGACATAGTATTCACTCATACAATGTTGTCAAGGACTGGAACATTGTATCTGTAGACTTCAGGTTAATCCCCTCCCTCCAGTACTTTAAAACCATTCTGAAAGATTTCCTAGTCAAAATCTGGCTCTGTTCTTGCTCAACCACAGAATAAGTTATACCCCTAAATATGAACAAGTACCTATTCATACCTTACATCTCCTTACCCCACCTTCTTTCCTGACTTCCTTACTTCAGTCAGTTTCTCACCCCTGATTCTCTTTCTAAATATACCTTACCCTGTTTTTCTCTCACTTCATATTGCAATTCCTGCTTACATTTAACCAACTTGCCTTTAATTTCTCTAAAGTTAAAATTAACAAACTCACCTCCTCCTTTACAGGCCCCACCTCACCTTCTAAGACACTCCTTCCCTCTACTGCAAATAACCCTATCCCCAATTCTACTTCACTCTGCCTATCTTCCACCTTAACCACTATTCAAACTCCCCCTCCACCTGTACCCCCCTCTAATTCTCCCTCTCTCCATCCTTCTCCATTCTCACTAAAACCTATACCCACTGCCACTATAAAGAAACTCCTTCAGAAACTGAAGCCATGTACGAATGCCCCTGACAACATTCCCTCCTACTTCCTACATATAGCAGCAGATGCAATTGCTTATCCTATTAGCATCTTAATCAATCGTTCCATCCATGAATGCATTGTACCCCAATTGTGGAAGCAAGCATTCATAATCCCCCTACATAAAGGAGGCAACAATTGCAACATCAGCAACTTTCGTCCCATTGCTATTCTGTCCCCCATTTCTAAACTTCTGGAAAAGTGTATACACCTTCAACTTCTGCCACATCTCTTAGATAACAACCTGCTAACCCCTACACAACACTGATTCAGGCCAAATCATAGCACTATGACAGCCCTGTTGTCCTTTCTTGAGACTGTTAACACAGCACGTGATTCCAGCCACATTGTCTCCACCTTACTACTTGACCTCTCCAAAGCCTTCGACACCATTTCACATAACTTGCTCTTAACCAAACTGTCAGAACTTAACCTCTCCCTCTACCATAAACTGGTTCTCCAGCTATCTATCAAATAGATACCAAGCTGTAATATGGAAAAAGGCCACTTCCCCATTCCTTAGTACCCTTACTGGAGTTCCTCAAGGATCTATTCTTGGTCCCCTTCTCTTTAATATATTTATCAATGATTATCACAAATCTATCCCATTTGCAAACATCATCCAATATGCAGATGATTCAACCATCATCTGCTCTGCCACCTCCCTCTCTGCTCCAAAACTTACTCAGGAAGCTTTTTCAATTACTGAACATTGGATGAAATCAAATCACTTAGCACTCAATGCCTCCAAAACAAAACTTATGGTATTCACCCCCTCAAAATCCACTTCCTTCAACATGAACTCTTTCTCAATTACCAGCCAAAATAACTCACCCCTTGAACTAGTGTCCGAAACTAAGCTACTTGGTGTACAGATTGACAATCGGCTTACTTACAACTCCCATCTTCAACTAAATATTAAAAAAACCCATCAAAAACTAGGTATGTTATACCGTCAGAACCAATACCTTACAAGCTCTTCCAAAATCACACTTGCTTCCTCTTTTCTCATCCCCTCCCTTCTCTATGGGGCTCCATTATTGACCAATCTTCAGACTTCTCTAAAAAAACAGCTTTCCTCCTGCTATAACAAAATTGCCAAATTCGCCAACAGCCATAGGTCCACTACTCATCACTGTTCCTCTCTCCATAAACTAAACTGGCTCAAATTACCTAATCAACTCATATATATACAGCTGACTTTCGCTCACAAGCTCATCCTTAGCCCCTCTCTCTGTCCCTCCCTGTCTTTCGCCTTCAAAATGCACCTACCTAACAGAGTCTTAAGGTCTAACAATCAAAACCTACTACAAGTACATAAACCATCTCATCCCCCAGGTAAACACCTATTATCTTTTAATCTTGCTCGTCTCTGGAACTCACTTCCACCATCCATTCGTACCACCTCTAACCAGTACATGTTCAAAAAATCTCTTCATACATATCTAAGATCCCAATGGGATTGTTCTTGCTCCCTCCCCTCATAATTCTATGTTATCCCATTCTCCTTCCCATATATGATACATAACTCTTCCTATCTAAGCTTATGTTCCCTCACAATACTTACCCTGCAATGCAAGTCTATATTTTCTTCTGAACAACTTCTTTGAATGCATATAACATTACTCTTTTAACTTATTCTCCTGACATTTAATCCACATCAGATTATATTGTTTTGAATGCTTCTTGAATTTTTGAGCCTAAATGTGTTAAATGTTTTATCTTTTACTATGTATAAGTATTATTGTAATTTTTGCATGTACCTGTCTTTGTCTGTATTGGAGCTTTTCTCCCCAGGACTCCATTGAAAACGGGTTCTTTTGGCCCAATGGACTATCCTGGTAAACCAACTGCAAATAAATAAATAAATAAATAAAGCTAGCTCAAATGTCTCAAAATATTAAATCATTGCCATATAAGATGTACTATTATTAACCAATGTTTTCACATTATATCGAATTTAGTATAAGTTATTTAAACTGTAGACATATTTGTATTATTTTTAAGATTGTAAAATTATTATTCTTAAAATGCTTTGGAGCTTTTCTTGCTGGGCCTCCGCTGAAAACAGGTACCTACCCATTCAGTCTTTCCCCTGTAATCAAATATCAATAAATGAATGAATGAATTAGTAAATAAATAAATACCTGTGACAAGTGCAACAACCACAGTGTTTTCTCACTAAAATTCAAGAGCTTAAATCATAAAAACTATGCAGACCATCTCATAGCCTTATCCCTCTATTTAGTATCATACAGGCTACTGAGAGTTGACCTCTGTCTTGCATATAGAGCTTCAACAGACCCTATTCTGTCAGACCTATTACACATTCACAAGTGCAGTGGTATAAATACCTGCTCAAAGGATCTCAATCTGTTTTTGCAAAATAAATAGAAGATGTGAGAAGGATAGGGTTATATCACAGTGAATACCACTTACACGGAAGCATCTTCTGCTGCACATAAATCAAAGAATTTCTCTTACTCTGGTCAAATGTAATTTGGATGAATGAATGGGTAACTGCAAATTCAGCCCTGATTTCATACCCTTATCCTTCATGGATAGGGGCAGCATGTAAATGTCCCAAAAAAATCCTTGTTTGGCCTATCCCGAGTTATTTGTATGGAAAAAATAAGGGGCTAAAGACTACAATGGAAATGCAAGGCTAGGGTTCTTAAGATGCATACTGATCAATAGCTTGTTAAGTACCTATGAGTATATTCTATATGTGCGTGCTTATACCCTGCTTACTTTGGCTTTAAGCATACTTATACATTTTTGGCTAAATCATTTTGTTTCTGTGGATACCTTAGTTTGCCATTTCGCAACAGCTGCATTCCTCACAGATGTGTTAATATACAGTAGTTATAGTATATGTAGTCCTGTGAGGGATTACATATCACGTATGCATTTACATTGCTGTTTTGATCTAAAGGAATATTTCCTGCCACAACTATAGTCACAAGGCAAACAAAACATACAAACTTCAGTAACATAGTATCTTACGATACATATGGTACCATGCAGCAAATGAAGAGTGTGAAATTCTACCACATATGGAATCAGTGTAAAATAACAGTATTTCTCAAATGGACAGACATAAATGTTATATATTGCTTACCAAGCTTACTAGAACTTATGGATTTAGTCTGCTCAGCATGCATTGTTAATAATATTTTATTCATGTATCATGCCATATTTGTTTCATTTTACTTCTATGGTTTTCTAGCCACTTAGTAAACCGTTGCTATATCAACATTTAACTGTTGTACTGTACATAAACTAGTTATGTAGCCTGTAAATTATACTTGTCTGATGCATGCTGGTTGTGGTGTTACTGCTTAGATACTCAGCTATACTATGACCAATTTCTCTATCATCCTAAGACCAGGCTTACACTGTATCTTTTCCTCTTATTTCTGCATTCCAGTCACAGTATTTTTACAAGACATTTGGGAGTACATTATGTGTATTCTTGTCCAGGATACTTAACAATCAAGTGGTTAGTCTGGAAGGATGATTAACATTGTAATGCTTGCTCTTTAAGAGAATGAGCTATTTATGCATTTATTTGTTTGCTTGTTCTGTCTTGTTAATTGGGATAGAATACTGGTCTCAACAGATAATTTTCAGGATTAGCCCGGGGTTACAAAAACAGAGAGTAACCACAAAATACAGCATAAACTTTGGAACATTGCATATTAAGCATAAGATGTTAGCTATGTACATTAGTTAGGGAACATGCAGCCAGTTTTGTTTCTTATGGTAGTTAATCTTAAGATTTCACTAACTATGAGGAAATGAAAATTGTAATTTACAGTAGTTACAGATCCATGTAGAGGGAACAAGTATGGTTTACAGCAGTACGGAGGAGTTGGGACTAGAAGGGAATGGGAAGTGAAAAGAGGAGATGGTTAAATAGTAGGGGAGTAAAAAGAGGAGATGGTTAAATAGGGGAGTGAAAAGAGGAGATGGTTAAATAGTAGGGGAGTGAAAAGAGGAGATGGTTAAATAGGGGAGTGAAAAGAGGAGATGGTAAAATAGTAGGGGGTGAAAAGAGATGGTTAAATAGTAGGGGAGTGAAAAGAGGAGATGGTTAAATAGTAGGGGGTGAAAAGAGATGGTTAAATAGTAGGGGAGTGAAAAGAGGAGATGGTTAAATAGTAGGGGAGTAAAAAGAGGAGATGGTTAAATAGGGGAGTGAAAAGAGGAGATGGTTAAATAGTAGGGGAGTGAAAAGAGGAGATGGTTAAATAGGGAAGTGAAAAGAGGAGATGGTTAAATAGTAGGGGGTGAAAAGAGATGGTTAAATAGTAGGGGAGTAAAAAGAGGAGATGGTTAAATAGTAGGGGAGTAAAAAGAGATGGTTAAATAGGGGAGTGAAAAGAGGAGATGGTTAAATAGTAGGGGAGTGAAAAGAGGAGATGGTTAAATAGTAGGGGAGTGAAAAGAGGAGATGGTTAAATAGTAGGGGAGTGAAAAGAGGAGATGGTTAAATAGGGGAGTGAAAAGAGGAGATGGTAAAATAGTAGGGAAGTGAAAAGAGGAGATGGTAAAATAGTAGGGAAGTGAAAAGAGGAGATGGTTAAATAGTAGGGGAGTGAAAAGAGATGGTTAAATAGTAGGGGAGTGAAAAGAGGAGATGGCTAAATAGGGGAGTGAAAAGAGGAGATGGTTAAATAGTAGGGGATGAAAAGAAGAGATGGTTAAATAGTAGGGGTGGGAGTGAAAAGAGGAGATGGTTAAATAGCAGGGAGTGAAAAGAGGAGATGGTTAAATAGTAGGGGAGTGAAAAGAGGAGATGGTTAAATAGGGGAGTGAAAAGAGGAGATGGTTAAATAGTAGGGGATGAAAAGAAGAGATGGTTAAATAGTAGGGGTGGGAGTGAAAAGAGGAGATGGTTAAATAGCAGGGAGTGAAAAGAGGAGATGGTTAAATAGTAGGGGAGTGAAAAGAGGAGATGGTTAAATAGTAGGGGAGTGAAAAGAGGAGATGGTTAAATAGTAGGGGAGTGAAAAGAGGAGATGGTTAAATAGTAGTCTAAGAGAAGGGAGCGAGAAAAGGAAAGTGAGGAGTCAATGGACAATGTCAACTGTGGCAACTGGCAAAGGCTTTTTACTTGGTAATGAATTAAGAAGATAGTATGTAAACAAAAAAGAAGCATGTTTAGAGGTCATGAATTACATAACATTGCTGCTTAGGAAGCATATGCATTTTGATACATTCATCAGCATTTGGGATTGTTGGAGCAGAGTAATGCCAATTCAAGTCTTCCATTGTTACCTCCTCAGCTACAAATGGCAGCATACTAAGGAGCACCTTACCAAAAGAGCACATACTTTCACTATGTGTACCCAAAAGAACCATATGAAGTTTAACTATGGAGAAACACAACTGTAGTGCTAATGTCTTATTTCATACCATATCCAGCAGAGCAAGTGGCTGAAAATAGTTAGAGAGCAAGCCGCAACAGTTGAGGTCATCAGACTTGATTCCACCTCTTGTATTGTTACATCAGGAGATGCAGGATTTCTTTAGAATGACTGGAGATCATCAAAAATATGGCTGTCATCAGCCATCAGAGCAGCAATGATAAGGTGCATCCCTCTCAAATGTCCAGAATTTCACAGAATGTCCTTATTTTTGCTTCATAGTTTTAGTCTAGTCCTCATAAAATCTGAGGTTTTATGGAAAATCATTGTGGATTGCAGTCACTAAGTAATGACAGACTTGACTTTCTGATTTCATATCCTAGAAATGTACTAAGTCTGCAAGAGTAATGTTTAAAATATGTCCATGATTTTGGGCCTTTGTCCTTCCATTATTTCTGGCCATGTCCAGAATGTTTGCAATAAGAGGTTGAACAGTATGACTAGGATGACAGAAGCTATCAGCAACTCAAGCTTAACAGGGAAGTGCACAGAACTAACATAATGTCTACAAGGCAGAGGACCAGAACATAATGTCTGCGAGGCAGAGGACCAGACTCAGTACTAGACCTCCCCCAATAAATGTATAGCAGCTCACCCAAATGGAAACATGGGTAAAGCTGCCTACTGAGTTAGTGGCTTGTAGGCTATTGTTGTGTGTCTCACCTACATCAAGATTCACTACCACAGATTAACCTTTAGGCTTTTTTCATTACAGGTGTTAAAGTAAGTGGATTTCCAAAGTCTTTCAGCTATTTGTTGGCACTAGATTTAACAAAGTATGATGCAATACATGCTGTTACCTTTGTAAGATTCACTTCTAGTATGAATTAAACATTTTATTTACATATTTAATCAGTATGAATCAGTGGGGGAATTTGAGGTAGGGTTACCGACTTCTGAATCTCTAGTGTTTTGTTCGGCACTAACCAACTCCAAAATGACAGCCATGCCCTAGTGGAAGGAAAGAGGGATGGTATAACGCCTGCTGCTTTCTATATTACGGGACATCTGCACTAGAATTAAGAAAGTTCTGAGGCTCTTGCATCATAATTTTATCGGGTCTATATTATATGATCAAAACGTTAGTTAGTCGAATAACTAAAGCTCGATCACTAAATGTCGAAGTTCCAAAACTGCGAACAGCAGTTTCCACACAGGGAAACAATGCCGTTGTCCCAACTAAAAAAAAAACATTAAACACAAATCAAGTGGAGGGCTTCACCCCCACAACCCCCTAACTAAATATACCAACTCAGCGATCACTATACATTGTAGAAAATGGCAAAATCCTCGTAACTGCCAAATTGTTTGCCTGTGTGGAAACTGCCGTTCGCGGTTTTGCAACTTCAACAGTTAGTGATCAAGTTTTAGTTATTCTGCTAACTAAAGTTTCAATCATATAATATAGACCCATTTTATCAGTATCAGCCAGATCCAAAATGATAGACATGATCCAAATGAAGGCTCATTTTAATGTTTGCAAAACCAAAGTGAAGGTGTTACTAATGCTAGTAATAATGTTAGGGGATCCCATTTGAGTACTAGCTAGGCATTTCATTGAAAGAGCATCACTTACTGAATGATAAATGATTTTAATATCTAACACAAGAACTTGACATGACATGTTTCATTTAGGAAACATATTTTAATTGATTTGTCATAAGGACTGTACTTTAAAGTGTATATAATTAGTTGTGTAAGTGACAATGCAGATTAACCAGTTATGGCCAAACTGTACCCACTGTGCCAGCTGGTGTTTAACATGTCATCTGTCAATGATAGTAAAATGATATAGGAAAACAAAATGAGGATGCAGAGAGTCAGGGTATTCCAATATAACTGCAATATACCACAAAACAAAGCACCACAACACCAAAGCAGGTAAAAAGACCACCAGGTGAAGAAATCCACAAAATTCTTTATTTCTCTGACGTCTCGGCCAAACAGCCTTCAAAGGAGTATAACATTACCAAGCAATACACCTGCCTATATATCTACATCAATTAATCAATAAAACAATTATTCAATTTAAACATCTCCGATTCATTTCTGCATTTAGCCCTTTAGGTAATATAGTATCATATTTTAAAATATAAATAGACTCTTTCAACAATATAATAATTTCTATTTTAAAATATGATACTATGTTGCCTAAAGGGCTAAATGCAGAAATGAATTGGAGATGTTTAATGAATTCAATAATTGTTTTATTGATTAATTGATGTAGATATATAGGCAGGTGAATTGCTTGGTAATGTTATATTTCTATAGTACACCTGCTGTTTTCATGGTCAGCAAAAAAAAAAAAAAATGTATAAAATGACTCTTGTTAATGGGAGGAGATTACTGACTGGAAAGTTGCTTAACTGATTCTGTTAGTGGTTAACGGTTATTATCGGACAGGCTAAATTCCTTCCTCAGATGTGGTATGTGAATGTAATATGAAAAAAGTACCTTTTTTTCTATTGGTGCATCTTGGTGTCAGATGATTTCCTCTGCTTTATTATTTTGAAACATGAACTACATCCAGATTTCCTTTTTTAATTACAATAGTAAGTATATACTCTTTTATCCTCCTTAAGATCATCTGTCCTATTTGTTGTCTAGCAGTGGGAGTCTTCAGCTCTATAGAGGATCTTGCATTCAGTTAGACCCTGGGGAAGGTGTAATCTCACTACTATCTGAGCACTGGGAGCATTTTTTGTGGATGTCCCTGATCCCACCCCAACACAGCAGGAACTAACAATGCCCTACCTGTGTGAGAGCACATGAAACCACAACCAGGTGATGGATTAATAGTATGCCCAGTGCAAACAGCACCACTCCTCCACTAAATGGTGGCTGTGAGCAACTTGCTCCCCCGACTGGATGCGCACAGCCATCCTACCCCTGTCACTACCATCAAGTGCCTGAGCCGTATATTGAACTTGGGCCAACACAGCCAAAGGCATTTATCCTTTTATGCTCTGACTTAAGTAGTCTAAATGTTTTTCCGATGTCTTTTAAAATGTAATACTTAGTCTAGACATTAGGTAAAAAGTAAGAAGTGAGAACAGGCAACAGCATTTCTTCTGCTTTTTTCCTGCTCTCCTTACAGAGGAGTATGTGTGGAGTATGAGTATTGATGTTATTCAAACAACAGAAATAGTTAAGACCCACTGCTTAAAGTGCTTCATGTAAAAATAATAAGCTTCACTGGGTGCTCTGCTTAGTCTGTAGTTGGCCACATGAAGGCCTTTTGGGTTTTGCGTGGTGATTTTTGTTCTCAGGGAAAGTGGTGTATTAGTTTCATTAAGCTATGCCCCCAGATGCTTAGCTATAGGTCAGGATTGCACACTGGCACAGTGTGAACCAACTGATGGCTCATCCTCAGGTAGTATAACAAGATTACAAATGTAATAGGAAGCATGGATCTCAATGGGTATCCCGTAGACTCTTTGTTAATTTGCCATTCATTTGCAGCATATAATAGATATATAAACCTATTGTA